>NC_086319.1:172734095-173034095 GCF_036172605.1 Pelobates fuscus
CTAATATTAGCGAAACAGTGCATGTAAAATGGGGAAAACTAGGCGCTAGGGCACCCCAGGACCATCGGGCACTAGCCCATCGAGAAAGCAGGCCGGCCCGATGGACGATTTTCTCTCCACACCCGACGCTTACCGAGCCACGAGGCAGGCAGACAAAATGGCGGCGGCATCCCCTGGAGCCGAGAGCGGAGCAGGCTCGGAGCCTAGTTCAGCAAGAGGGGAAACATTAACGCAAATCACAGCAGAGCTGGCGGCCATATCGGCTAATATGCTCACCAAGCATGATAAAACCGCCATGGTAGCGGAACTGAGAGCGGCGATTCTTGAGGAGATTCTAGAGGTGCGCAGGGACCTCACAGCCTTAGAGGAGCGTGTCGCAGAGTTAGAGCATGAAAACATACAAGCTATACAACACTCCCAGGCAGCCGACCATGCCACTGCCAGACAGGGCTCAGTGCTCCTGGAGCTCTGCAGGCAGGTGGAGGACTTGGACAACAGGGGAAGGCGGAATAATATTAGGATCAGAGGCATGCCAGAAGCTGAATCTGAAGACCTCAGTACTGCCCTTACACAGCTTTTTACACGTATTCTGGGCGACAGAGCTCAGGACGACTACCACATCGAACGAGCACACAGGGCATTGCGGCCCCCGAGAAGAGATGGCCTGCCCCGAGATGTGGTCTGTTGCCTCCTCTCCTTCCAGCTTAAAGACGCCATTATGAAGGCGGCACGCACGCAGACCGTCACCTATCAAGATGCCCCGATCTCCTTATAGCAGGACCTTTCAGCCCTCACTCTAGATGCACGGAGAGCCCTACGCCCACTGACAAGCATCCTCCAGGAAAAACGCATCCCATACAAATGGGGCTTCCCTTTTAACCTCCAGGCCAAGAAGGGCAACATGTGGTGCTCCCTGCGCTGGCCTAACGATATACCCAGCTTCTTGAGAGCCCTCGATCTGCCGCCAGTCAACATCCGCAATTGGATCTTGGACCAGCCTCCACCGCGTCCATCCCACCCCGAGGTCCCTGAGGCTCTCCACAATCAACCAAGAAGAGACGCGCAACCCGCTCGCTAGGGGGGCCCTGCTGGCCCAGAAGAATAACTGCTTTTCACCAGATCTGTGTCCCGTCGTCTTGGTCCAGCACCAGCAGGAGCTGACCCAGGTACGCCTCCCCAGACGACGTTGATAACAGATAAGTTACCATGTTCACACTCACACGAGAACACTTAGCACACAGTATGGGGGGGAACCGGGACATTCCGCCAGCAGGGCCTCCCTACACATTTGAGGCAGTTTGAACAGCCACGGCTTTTCCAAGGCTTCGTCTAGGCCCTTGCCGATTTTGGGTGGGGAACGGGTAAACGCTAACACTGTCATGCATGGGACATTTGAGAGACCATACTCCCTAACACCCCCTGCGGGTCCATTCAGTTTGGACGATTGCACTCCACCGCCTGGGGACCGACCACCTTACCATACGGCGGCAGTATAAGGCCAAGCTTAACATGTTGTCCTCGGAGGCCTTCCAGGCTGAACTTTTGACACACACTTTGCAAGGGGGCACCCGCGGGGAAGATGGGACGTTTTATAATTGCATTTGGATTGTACATGAATAATGCACGGGGGCGGGGGCGGGGGCCCGTACTATACTGTGGAGTGTTGCCCTAACCGACCTAGCAGCGCCAGCCGCCCCACAACAGGCCGTGGATTGTTGGGTCTGCGCCTGCGGTCTGGCGGCACTGAATGGCGACTGAGTCCAGCTGCCTGTCCATTTCCGCAGGCGCAGCCCCGGGGCCACACCGTCTCGCACACATCACGAGCTGTCATCCCCAGTTACACTGCAAGAGGTATCCCTATAATGCTGTGGCGGGTGGTCCGGGTCGCGGCTCTGGGGCTGCCCCCCACCCCATGAGGTTCCTAAAAGTTAATATATGTCAAATGTTATGATTGGTTTCTTGCTGTTATATCTTCGTTATGGTTAGCTTTGTTTGCTGAATTCTACATCAGTACTGTCGAGGTGGGGCCGACCATGTCCGGCCTGACCTCTTATGACGGCCTCGGGGTCACCTCGCAGCCTGAGACGATAGGTTTCACTACCAAATTGGGCCCCCCTCATCAATTCATCAACTCCTCCGACCCGCGGCTGCGAGTCGGACACCTGCTGGCCCTTACATTTGGTGAAGCTATCGCCCCTTATTGGGCCTCCCAAGGCATGGCGCCAACTTTGTCAAGCCGTTTTATGTACTCCCCCACTAACCAAACACGTAGGCTTCCAGGCTTTGGCACTGCGCAGGGCTCTATGCCACAGCCTCCACCCCCATGAGGAATGAGTAACTGGGTGGGTTATGGCTCGGAGGGGGGACCCCGGGGCCGACTACCTTATTAAGCACTGTCAAGTTGTATGCAAACTGCCTAATGCTGTCGGGGTATGCTGGTGGCGTGCGGCGGCAGCACTTGCATAGCCGCGACCCAAAAGCCCCAACCTAGACGGAACCCACCCTTCCCTCCTATTGTACAGATGGCCACCTAGCGGCTCGTGCACAACCTCTCTGAGATGTAATCTGCCCTGCCTATACCACTGCTCTGGCCCTCCGCCACGAGACTTCCTACTCCCCAGACGCCTAATAGACAAGATGAACGCCCCACGACGTGGGTCGAGGGAGAGCGGACACCGATCTCCTTAGACGAACTTCTCCTACCGGACTACCTCATCCCCCAGCAACCGACCCACCTGTAGATCAGGTCAACCTCGCACGACCTAGGGTCTTAGTTGCCTAACCCTCTGACGCCCTCGACGGGCCACGACCCCTGTACAGAGACAGTACCCACGCCTCTCCCCCCCTCTCTCCACTTCCACACCCCCCCCCCCTCCCCGGACAGCCATGGCGACCACTTTCACCCCCACTCCTTTGACCCTATTCTCTCACAATACTCGAGGTCTTAATTCCCCTGAAAAAAGGCGACAACTGCTGAGAACCCTGTGGTCACAGAGGACCTCGATAGCGTTTCTGCAAGAAACGCACCTTAAAGGAAACGAGGCCCCCTAGATACGGGATAGACGGTACCCCTTGGGATTTTACGCCAACAACCCGGACTCCAAACGCTCAGGTGTGGCTATTATATTCGCCCATACAACCCCGATCGAGAACACTGCTTCGCAAGCAGACCCACAGGGGAGGTTTTTATTCGTAAAAGGCACAATCGCAGCACATAAGTACACCTTCGGCACGATCTATTGCCCCAATAAGGGACAACACCGATTCATGGCAAAAACCTTGACACAGTTGGAGAGGTTCCGGGAGGGAACCCTGATACTAACTGGCGATCTTAACATCCCGCTGGATGGATACATCCGCGGGCACCAGCACCATACCCGCACATTGTTTAAGGCAAGCCAAACAAGCATTGGGCAAATCGGGTCTGGTCGACTGCTGGAGAGTGGCGCATCCCGACGCTAAAGACTTCACATGCTATTCCGCGGTACACAATAGATATAGCCGGATAGACTACATCTTTCTCGCCCAAGAATACCTCCCCTTCCTCCTCACATCCAATATTGGGATACAACATGACTCGGACCATGCCCCAGTACTCATTACACTCAAATCACCGCTCTTCAAACCCCGAGAGCGTCACTGGAGACTTAATGAAAGCGTACTGACGGACCCCACCTTCACCACACAAATATTGACGCACTATTTCGCTGAGAACAACGGCCCCGACGTAGCCCCCCTCAAGGTATGGGAGGCGCATAAATGTGTGATCCGGGGACACTTTATCAAACTCTGCACCCAACGAAAGAAAGACCATGCCGCACAGATCCAGGCACTGACACGTACAATAACAGACTTAGAGACACAGCACAAACAGGACCAAACGGACGACACCTACCGCCTTCTCACCGACCAGCGTAGACAGCTCAGGGACTTACTTTCTCAGAATTTGTTACACACTATCCGAAAGTCCAACAGACATTTTTATGAATTCTCCAACAAATGCGGGAGAATGCTTGCCCGCACCCTGACACAGAGACATAGACAACAACATGTACATCAGATAGGGGGCAGGGACGGGACGGTGAAACGGGCCCCGCCCGACATCTTACAAGCTTTCCGGCTCTTTTACGCGGATCTTTATAACATCGACGCTACCTCGCGCCGTACAGACCCCTCCCTGCACCAGCATAGGATAGAGGCCTTCCTTTCGGAGTACGTGGGGCGCAAGGTCCCAGAAGAAATGGCCGAGGACTTAGACCGCCCTATCACTGAGGAGGAACTCGCCGCCGCCGCCCTTAAGCAGTCTAAGTCCAACAAGGCCCCAGGCCCCGATGGCCTGCCGACCTCGTACCTGCGTAAATTCAAAAACACACTGCTGCCACATTTGCTGCAGGGCCTTAACTCCCTGTTGGAAGGTGGAAGGTGCAGGGCTCCCTTCATTCCTGAGATATTACCAAGCAGCTCACCTACTGAGGCTAGTTGACTGGCACGCTCGCCCAACCACCAAACTGTGGGTCCCCATGGAACTCGCGCAGGCTGGCGGCTCGCTGCCCTCTCGTCTCTGGCTAAGCACTCTAACGCTAGGATCCCTGCGAACTGGCAACCCACTGATTGACGCCACACTGAAAATCTGGTGCACACTGCGATACTCGCACCAACTCACGACTACGGACAGCCCTCTCACGCCCATAACGCATAACCCGGGGGTGGGAGGGGGACTAACACCCGCAGACCTCAACACATCCACCGATACCGACTGGCTCAGCTTTCACCATCTCACACAAGGGAACCGACTTAAGCCTCTGGCGGACATCCTAGGGGACAAGGTACCCACGGGACTAGACACCTTCCATTACCTACAAATTCAATCATACTACAAGACCTTTCCAGCCAAACGGTGCTTACACAGAGCCACCACACAGTTTGAAACACTTTGCACAACTCGGTCTCACCCAGATAAGGGGGTCTCCAGGCTATATGCACATCTCCTCACTAGTGAACACCTGTCACACCCGAGATATGTATCCAGATGGGAAAGGGACACGGGGACCACGCTCACAGACCAGGAGTGGGAAAAGATCTTCACACTATCTCATAAATGCTCCATCAGCTCCAAATTCCAAGAGACAAACTTTAAGATCCTTACGCATTGGTACAGAACACCAGACACTCTGCACCGAATGGATGCGGAGATACCCGGAGACTGTTGGAGGTGCGGAGCTACAGACGGCTCCTACCTTCACATCTGGTGGAGCTTCCCCGAGATTACCCCCTTCTGGACCTCGGTCAGAGACTCCATCCAACAGATCACGGATGTTACCCTGCCGTTCCAACCCCTCTCCATGCTTTTACACCACACAGACATGTCGCTCGCAGCCTATAAAAAGTCCCTGCTAAAACACTTACTGACGGCAGCCACCTCACTGATCCCCACGATGTGGAAGCAGCGGGATGCGCCCACGCTCCGGCAGTGGATGGATAGGGTGGGAGAAATCTACACTATGGAATCCCTTGCGGCGGCCTAGCAGGATAGACAGGAGAAATGTACCCGTATCTGGACACCCTGGCTGTGGCACATATCGGTTGTCGGAGCGGGGGGCCGGAGGCACGCAACCCTGCCCACCCCATCCTCCCCCCCCTCTCTCTCTCTCTCCCCCCCCCCTCCCCTTTGTCCCGACGGACAGACTCGTTAAAGCCTCCGTAGAGACGGCCCTCCTGACTTCCACACTGTGACCAGTTGCTATGGTAACTGCCACGAACCGTTCTTGGACGTTCCGAGTGACGGACTCACAGACCCCCCCCCAGAGGGTCGATTCCCCCCCTCCCCCAACACGACTTACTAATACTCAGTTTACCATTCAATCTCATCTGAACCAGTAATGGCCACCTCACACTCGACCTACTCAGTCGTGGCCTTATAACCCTGAGACGACGACTCATAGCATAACTACTAAAAAATAGCAAGACTGCCATGATGCGGGTGGGAATTAGAGGGGCAGGACGAAAAGTTGAGATGAAGTAAGATAGGATGAAGTAACACGTAGCACTGTAGGGGTATAAATTTGTAACACTAATCAGCGAACAGGAACCTAGATAGCCTGATATGTCTTACAGTAGGTTTACACAAGAGTTCAACAACACCCTACCACCCCTAATTTAATAGGGGTTATTCAACTAAGTATGGCAGTTGAGAATACTGCGCGCATTCACATGCTTAATATCTAAAAATTATCTACCCTGGATTAACCTATGTATACCTGTTATATGCTTGTTGAAATGTATTTACGTCATAATATTACTTGATATTGTTATTATGCATCTTGCTATGAAAACCAAAAATAAAGATTGTCGAAAAAAAAAAAGTTTTGGTGCATAGGCACCTGGTTAAGTTTGTTGGCAAGGACGGTTATTTAAGTTGGAGGCTGTAGGGCAATAAGTGTAATTTATATGTTAATTATGGTATGTATATGTATATATTTATATGTTTATTTATATTTGAATTAAAGAAAAAGAATAAAGTTCGGTTGAGTACTACAGTTGTAAGTTTAATAAATGCTGTGGCCTGTTTCATCCAATATTCGTTGTTTGTCATTATTGGGGGGAGAATTGGGGTAGTCTCCTTACTCTTAGTCGCACCACATTCCCCGCTACGTACATACATGTCCATGCAGCTCTAGCCACACCTCCTCTGGCTGTGAATCACACAGCCTGCAAGAAAAAAATGGTTTCATTTTAAATCAGATGTTATCTCTTGCTCTGTAAATCACAGACAGGAGGCTCCTGCAGGGTCTAGAACAGGGGTGCCATAAAGGTTTGCCATTCTAAAGGCATGCAAAACATCATGGGAGTTGTAGTTCTACAACCACTGGGGATCTACCTTTTGAACATCCCTGGTCTAAAAGGCCGTTAACAGCCTAAATTAAACAGAATGTGCAATAATAAAAGTTTAAACATTAGATCTCGCTTTACAGGAAGTATTTAGGAAGGCTGTGTAAGTCACATGCAGGGAGGTTTGTCTAGGGCTGTATAAACAAAGTGAACTAACTCCTAAATGGCAAAGATTTGAGCTGTGAGACTGCAGGGGCACGATCTATACACCAAAACTGTTTCATTAGACTGAAGTTGTTTTGGTGCCTATAGTATCCCTTTACATATTTCATATTTTAAAGGAAAACTGTTACATTCCAAGGCATTTAATAATATATTTACCTATCTTCCATATTAAAAAAAATATGTGTATCTAAGGTCCTTAAAAATAGTTTGGAGACTCTGTCAATCATTGTTCTAAATCTGTACTTGTCCCTAGATAAAATAGGAAGAGAACGAGAAAAAATGTTTTGTGCTCCTCCTTCTCTAATACAATTTTAATTGCTAAATCTTTAATATACATTTGAAAGAAAATGGACACACTGGCATTCTGAATACATTTATGTATAACTCATCTCCTGCGCCTCCTGTTAACTTACTTAGCTCGACTCCACTCGTATAGAGCATAATTGAGACTCAAAGTGCATGAGCAGCAATCAGGCTTAGAATATTAGCTATTCACTAAAGTGGGAATTTGTATTAATTTATAATAAATCCAAACTGGATTTTAAATTTATGGTCAAAATAGCCAAATTTGAAAAATTCTTCAAACTGGGAGAATTTACTGGATCTAAATTTGCTGGTAGATTTTCCTGAGCCTAAACTACATATGGCACAGTATAGCTGCCATGGTAATACAATTACCCCATAATACCATTTGTAAAAATAGACAACCAAGTGTCTGCAGCAAAACTGGGGTGCTGTGCGGTGCGGTGCAGTTCTTGCCTGGGATAGCATGTGCCCTGGGCTATGGATGGAGAGGGACGCCGCGCCACCGGTCCTTCGAACCAACAGCCTCAGAGACTCGCTCCACCAGCCCAGACTCAGCTATGCTTTACTAGAAACAGCCGCATGCTAAACACCAGGTAATGTGCTCCACCCTCAGCTCCTCCCACCTCTCACCTACTAAGGTAATACCTTGGAGGTAGATTTGGTGATTGTGTACGCCTGTGTGTGACTGCAACTGTGATGTGTGACTGTAACGGTGTGTGTACCTGTAAATGTATGTGATCATAAATCTTTCCAAAACGTAATGAGTGTGTTCTTGTAACTGTGACTTTGTTTGTGACTGTATGCCTGTAATTATTTGTGTGGTCCCTGTGTGTGTGTGTCTGTAACTATGTGTATGACTGTGTACCATTGACTATATGTGGTGTGTATGTGTGTGTAACTGCAACATAGTGTATGTGTCTGTCTGTGTGCATCTGACTACTGTGTCTGACTGTGCATCTGGATGTATGACCCTGTGTGTCTGTGTATATGTGACTGTGTCTAAGTATATGTATGTGTAAGTGACTGTGTGTATAATCATGTAATGCTATGAAATATGGCCCAAAAAAAAAAATGCTGCTGGCACTACTGTGGCAGCAAATGTGTCAGCCGAATATAAAGTTTAAACTGGAGCTCCAGAGCAGGAGTACACGGCCACACACATTTTTTGTTGTGACTGTGTGTGGTTGTCTGTCTGGGTATATGACTGTGTGTGTCCATGTTTGTATGTGAATGCATGTATGATTACATATCTGTATATGTATATGAGGGACAAAAAAAAAGGGTAAGAGAGTTAAGAAACCGGCTGTAGTTAAGAGATACAGAAGAGAAGGTGTAGTCTGGGTTAAGAGACACACAAGAAACAGAGGATTTAAGACACAAGGTTTAGAGAGCGATTAGGAGAAACACACAAAGTAAAGAGTAGACTTGAAAACGACACACAAAAGATAGAAAATTATGGGGGGGAGGGAAGAATAGACTTGAAAACGACACACAAAAGATATAAAATTCAGGGGAGGGGGTGGACAGTATTCCCTCCTGGTGCCAAGTGACCTAGCTAAGTCTCTGCCCAGTGTATTACAAGTAGGGCTACTCAAGGATTTTGGTGAGTGGCTGTTTGATCATGAATCTTTCCCAAAGTGAGTTTTTCTTTTAGTTTAGTTATTTCACCATGGGTGATAGTATTAATAATCAAGTGAATTTCATTTCCTTGATCCTTTGTATAGCATGTAGCGGCAAATTCACTTTTTGGTTCTATTAGCCTAGCCACATCCCTAAACAATGCTGTAAAGTAGTTGCTTTGGTCAACAGACTCTTTTGGTTTTAATTATTCACATTCTACTTAATTTATAGAAGTCATTTGAGCTCAACCCAGTTTCCACCTCATCAATTTACTCCATAGCATTCTGTTTCCACGGTCAGCGTTCTACTATTACCATCATTCTAACTTTCTTATAGACAGACGCTAAGGCAGATGTAACAGAACTGCAGTGTTATTGTCTGGAGCCCTTTGTTCAGGCTGGGATATATACTCCATACATTGCTATATAAAACATAGCCACACCATTCTGCTAAACATATATTCATAGAGAAGCTGGCAGGGTATGGTTAGTTCACAACAGCTGGAGTGTCATGCATTTATGTATGCCTTTTTGATATATTCATTTAACAGACTCGCATACATAATTAATAAGACATATTAATTAATCATGCTCATATTATATCTAAGCGTTGATTCATTAGACGTCACATTGACATTTCCACTATCAACTATTTGATAGCACGTGGGTTCCCTCACTAGATAGGACTATTTTTGCTACAAGGCAAACTGGACATTTTCGGACCCAAGCATTCCACTTGAATCCTTTTAGCCTAACATATGGACTGTCAGGGTTATTTACTAAACTGTGAATATTGGGAATTTCATATTTTTGTACAAAATGACCAACTATGAAATATTCTCAAAGTAAGCTCTGTTTCCTGCTCATCTTCTTTGATCTAAAATGTGCTATTCCTCATTAAATTGCAGGCAGGTCACCATTTAGTAAATAACCTACTCAGCATTATTTACTAAACTGTAAATTGTTGCGAACCCATTAGGAAATTTTACCCTGAAAATGCTGAATAGGAGAGAAAAAACAAAAACTATATTTCTAGCTTTGCTTCTAATTTTATTGCAATTCTTTTTTCATTGTCTTCTCTTAGTTAAGAGCTACTGATAGCCTTCCTGATTTAAACTTTAAACATTGAGCGGAGGTACTGGGGCAGAGCAACTGGAAACACTTGCAGGTTAAACCATCAATTAAATAGTATAACCCCTTCAGGTAAGCCGGCGTCCAGGACTTCCTCGCGCCATAACAACTTCAGCAAGTTGTTTAGATTCCCTTTAAAGGATTACTCGGGTCATCAATAGTGTTAGGAATTAGACATGTGCAATTCGTTTTGGTCCGAATATGAATTCGGACGAATTTCGGGAAATTCGGGTACTTCCGAATTGCCGATGTCCTGAAGTTCCAAAATTACCGAATTTCCGAAGCATAGTATTGCCTAAGTACTAATATACTTACCCTGTGAAAGAAGAAGAATGTTACATTGTATACAATTTTAAATAAACAAACAAAGCCAGGTTTAGCTGTAATTCCCACGATATTAGGGAGCTATCTACTAAAAAGCTGAAAGACCTAAATTGGTCTTTCAGACAAATTTACTAATACTAAGTAAAGATTACTTAGTATTAGTAAATTATGCCCCTACTCGCTATAGCATGTCTATTAAACAGTGAGCAGCCTATGGCTATTGCCCCCCCCCCCCCCGAGCAGTGGGTGGGGGCCCTAAATCAGAATAAGGGGGGGGGACCTAATGTCCTCCTCCCGTGCCCCTACCCCTGAGCAGTGGGTGGGGGCCCTAAATCAGAATAAGGGGGGGACCTAATGTCCTCCCTCCTGGCCCCCACCCCTAAACGGTAGGTGGGGCCCTAAATACTAATAAGGGGGGGACCTAATGTCCTCCCCCTGGCCCCCACCCCTGAGCGGTGGGTAGGGGCCCTACAGTAAAATAAGGGGGGAGCACGAAAAAACATAATCCATCTTCACACAGCGAGGGCTCCACGCAGACTGAGCTCTGCAGGGCGGGGGAAGGCTTGTAAAGCCTTGCCCCGCCCTGCAAGTAGGCTCAGAGCACTCTGATTGGTGGGTTTAAACCATCCAATCAGAGTGCTTTGACAGGTAATTGAAGAGACTGACAGGTAAGTCTCTACATTTACCTGTCACAGCACTCTGATTGGTTGGTTTGAAATCCACCAATCAGAGTGCTCTGTGTCATTTCACACAGCGTGGGAAAGGTCTTTGGAATTTTCCCACGCTATGTAATTTGACTCATAACACTCTGATTGGTGGATTAAGTAACCAGAGTGTTATGAGTCAAATTACACAGCGTGGGAATTTTTTTTTTTTTAATTGCGTCGGTTATTATGGATTTTTATTTGGCCTTTTTTGGAGCTGAAAAAATAAGATTTTAGAAGAAAGAAAACATCGAATGGTAAGTTTTTTTTTTTTTTTTTACAGGTACTTAGTTAAAGGTCCCCCCTCATTATTTTTAGGGTGAGGGGGGTAGGTAGGGGGTTAATTATTTTTGGGGGCAAAGGGGTGGGGGCCAGGGGGGAGGACATTAGGTTCCCCCCCTTATTAGTATTTAGGGCCCCCACCCACCGCTCAGAATATTGCATCCATTTCTATGATAATGTAGGGTACTAAACGACTTCAAGCTTGCATAAGTTATTGCACAGCTGCACCCAGCTGCAGTATCTTGGGAATGAATTTAGACAACACATGAACTGCCTAAAGACAGTAAAGAAAAAAAACTAGCTTTCATGTATAGAGAGAGAACTGAGACAGAAGTAGGGAGGGTGAACTGAGTTAGAAAAGCGGGAGGGTGAAATGAAATGGAAGAGAGAAGAAGCCTTTACACCTTGGGGAGATATGCAAAGTAATGTATTACTAATGAAACGATTACCACATGGTGTAAAATGCTTGTTTACTGTATGTGATCCATGCTCCTGGCCCCAGTGGGGATTATGTAAGTGCTTCTGTTTAGTTTGGATAGCACAAAACCCAGATCTTTCAGACAACCACCTATTAAAGGAACACTATAGTCACCTAAATTACTTTAGCTAAATAAAGCAGTTTTAGTGTATAGATCATTCCCTTGCAATTTCACTGCTCAATTAGGAGTTAAATCACTTTGTTTCTGTTTATGCAGCCCTAGTCACACCTCCCCTGGCTATGATTGACAGAGCCCGCATGAAAGAAAAAAAAAAAACTGGTTTCACTTTCAAACAGATGTAATTTACCTTAAATAATTGTATAGACCAAGCTATTAACATAGCAGGGGATAAGAAAATCTTAATTAAACAGAACTTGCAATAAAGAAAGCCTAAATAGGGCTCTCTCTACAGGAAGTGTTTATGGAAGGCTGTGCAAGTCATATGCAGGGAGGTGTGACTAGGGTTAATAAACAAAGGGATTTAACTCCTAAATGGCAGAGGATTGAGCAGTGAGGCTGCAGGGGCATGTTCTATACACCAAAGCTGCTTCATTAAGCTAAAGTTGTTCAGGTGACTATAGTGTTCCTTTAAGTATTTCTCTCACTTGATACTGAGGCAAAGGGCATTTCTGTGATAAAATATTGGTTTGCCCTGCTTGGGCAAATCCTTCCTCCTGTTATGTATCCCTGTTCAGGTGAGTGCAGCCCTATGTATGTAAATATATCTGTGAGTCCAGGCCAACTCTATGGTTTTGCAGACCTCACTGTCACATGTGCCTCAATCCAGGGCTCTATTTTGCCTTGGCCTGCAGAGAGCCCCAAGGAGGACGGATTTCCCAGGTATGTGGGTTAAAGGGACGCTATAGGCACCCATACCACTTCACCTCATTGAACTTGGTCTGGGTACAATTTCCCATGTCCAAGAAACTGCAATAATTACCTCTCAGGGGTTAACTCCACCGGGTAATTTGGGGCACACCCAGTATCCCCTCACCCCAACTGAGAATCATGTATTTCATAAAGGTTGAATCTTTATGAAGTACTCATAATGAGTGTGTTGGGATTTTTCTGAAATTCCAACCCACTCAATAGGTATACAGAGACAAATTAGGGACTACTTTGTCTCTGTTTTTCTCCTCCACCTGATGTTCAGCAGTAGTCACCTTTACCTGCCTCCCCTGGCCACCAGACCACGAGTGGCGATGTCACTGTGGGGGGACTTTGCAAATTCAGCAAAGTCCACAAACTGTGACAGAGCTGCTTTAATAAAGCAGGTTTGGTGTATAGATCATGTCCCTGCTGTCTCACTGCACAATTATCTGCCATTTAGGAGTTTATGCAGCCCCAGCTACTCCTCCCTTACTCTTAAACACTTCGTGTACAGCGTTACGGAATCTGATGGTGCTATATAAATAATAAAATAATAATAATAAAGAGATAAAACAGAAAAGAGGGCGGTGGTTGCGCACACAATGAATGATATCCTTGGTCTTAAGTGTAGACCCTTAGGTTCTGTGGATATAAAAAACCATCATAGGGCAATACGTCTTAGCCACAATAAAAAGTATAAAAAACTTGGAAAACTCACAATATTTAGAGCCTTTCTGAGTTGGCTCTAAACTTTAAAAGCAGTATGCAGAATCTGGTGCTGGTAATGCAGTCAGGGTCCCTTGGGAAAAACGCCAACCGCCTCCTTTGTGTATAAATCAGGAACCAGGATCACCAAATAATTAATAAGTAAATACTTTAATTAAATACATAAAAATATATGCATAAAACACAACGCGTTTCGACCTAGTCCAATAGGTCTTCCTCAGGTGCATAATAAAGAGATGTTATGTGTAACCCCTTAAGGACACATGACATGTGTGACATGTCATGATTCCCTTTTATTCCAGAAGTTTGGTCCTTAAGGGGTTAAACTTCCTATACTGCGCATTCTGTTTCATTTAGAATTTCTTATCTCCTGCTCTGTTAATAGCTTGCCAGAAGCAGCAGGAGCATCCTATGTGTGATTAGCATTCAATTAACAGATCAGGAGATAAAGACATATAAAGTAAGTTTTAGGATCTGATTGAAAATTAAACAATTTGCTTCATGCTGCCTGTGTCAATCACAGCCAGGGGAGGTGTGGCTGTGACTGACACAGGCAGCATGAAACACATGGACAGAAACAAAAGTGACAAAATGGCAGAGAATTGAGCAGTGAGACTGCAGGGGCATGATCTATACACCCAAACTGTTTCATTAAGCTAAAGTTGTTTTGGTGCCTTTAGTGTCCTTTTAAATTCACTTTGAATTTTCACTTAAGTAAATACACCTGCTAAACTGGAAAAAGTTAGCTATGCTTTCTCTTTGGCTACCCGGTCTTACAACTGAATTTGACTGTGAATTTTCACTTTAGTAAATAATCCTGTAGGTAAACATAGCCCACTTTGAATAATGCTCCAGTGTTTTCCGTTCAGTTCTATTGGACCAAAAATGTACAAATCACTTTGAATTCCCAACAATTCCACTGTAGTCAATACCCCTGATTTGTATGTAAGTAACTCAACATTTCACACTTTCTAACACTAGTCAGGGAACGTAGAAGAATGGGGTGATAAGTGAATGTTTTAAAACTTTGAATAAAATACATCTATAAGAAAAACAATCACAAAGTGAAATGCTCGGGTGACTTATTGCTTTGCTGCACTGCGAAACCTTATCTTCTGAAATTGTCTCTATACTGTCATATTTTGTAATATATTTAATTTTAATTGGCATGATGTCTCCTTTAAATATAATTGGTCACAGAATACAGTAAATTTTTCATTAAATGCCTGAAAGCAGTGTCACATCTTAAATGCTTAGTGTCATATACAATCATGCCAGCTTAAGACATTGTATAAAAGAGTTAGTCTTCATTCACACTCACAGACTTACCGCATGCAAAAGCTAAACCCAGGAGCCTTACAGAGCTGTCTCTCTGGAGACTGTCTGTGTATGGGATAGCAGCCATGGAGACAGGACTAGAAAAGGCTGGAGGAGGTGGTGCAGTAAATACAGCTCTATAAATTACAGAGAAGCAGTAAGAAAATGCAGTCAATGCACTTGAATAAAAAGGAGAGTATATATATTTTTAAGTTCTTTATTTTTGCAATGACAGCATTCAATAATAATATACACCGAGATTGGCATCAGATAATAGAATAACATTGGTTATAGTATTTCGTACGATGAAAGGAGTTTTTTTTTATGGAATATAAGACATGACTCTGGAGTAGGAGTTTATCATATATACTCCAAACGGGTTTATTCACTTAACATCGACTTGACAAAAAAAAAAAAAAAAAAATTTTGAAAAATGCTGAAATAACCAATTTGAAAAACTCTCTGTCAGCCATAAGTCACAGCTTGGCTATTTTTTCTTAACGTTTGTCCTTTAGTGTCATTTTAATGAATTTTAGTCAATATTTGCAATGCAGTTTTCAATTCACTGTTTAGTGGACAAGTAGTATTTTTTAATCTCATATACACCATTGTGAGCTGTCTTCACTGCCAGGAGTTCCTGGTTTAGAAATAATCATTTGAACACGCCAAATAATTTAGGTGTATTGCTGCTACAATTTTGTAAATGCAGAGCCCTAAACAGAACATTCCATTGTTTTCCATGGTGATCGTAACATGTGTTGCACTTTGCCCCAAACAGTTTTTTTTAAACATTTACTCTTTAAACAAAATGCTATAACTATTTATAATATATAATGCTGGCAGACATATTTGAGAAGCACAATTTGACCTCATAGTCCAGAACATTAGCTAAATTAGTTTTGTTTTGCAAATAGAAAAGTCTAGCATTATCACATTTTCTGTAAATACTTTTATATATTATAGGCTCACATTTAACACTATAACAAGCTATTTTTGTCCCTCTGGGAGGCATTACCACCTAGCAAAGCTAGTGGAGAAATATTTTGCCGTGGCGGGCACTGCAACAGCTTTTTAGACAATCAGGTGAAAGTCCCGTTACAGGAGAGAAACACGGAGTGTATTAACAGGTGCAGACATTCTGAGAAAGGTGGGGGAATGGGGGATTGAGCCCTCCCCCCCCTCCCCTAATCGCCCACTCCACTATCTATCCATGGAGCCCAAACCTTTTCAAACTTCGTAAGCGTGCCTCTGACCTTAGCCGTCAGTTTGTCCATAAGAAACGTATCTTTAATCTTGTGCAGGACAACATTTAGTGGGGGAGTAACACTTTGTAGCCACATTTGTGCTAGGGCTCTTCTAGCGGCCAAATTTACTTTATGAATCAATAACTGTTCCGTTCTGGACCAGCCTTCCAGAGGCCTGGCCAGAAGGAAAACCCAAGGGTCTAGGTTGATCTCTCTATCAAAGATATCTTTCAGTAACCCCGCTATCTGTTTCCAGAATTGCTGAACCGTCGGGCATTCCCACCACATATGTATATAGGTTCCCTTATAGCCGCAACCTCTCCAGCATAAATCCGTGGACATTTTATGCATCCTACAGAGTTTAACCGGGGTGGTGTACCACCTGAACATGGTCTTATAAGCTTGTTCCTGCATGGAGACACATACCGACACAGTCGCAGCGGCCTCCCAGATATCCTGCCAGTCAACTCCCTCAAGCTCCTCACCAAGATCAGCTTCCCATTGGGATGTGTAGGTGAGTGCCCCCCATTCCGAAGTGGAGGTACTTAAGTGCGCATATATGGTAGTGATAAGGCCTTTCGGGAATTGCTCTTTAAGGCACATGTTTTCGAAGAACATAGGCGGTGTTAACGCGATAGTTCGAACTGCCGGTGTCCGGGCGAAGTCCCGGAGTTGTAGATACCGGAAGAAATCAGAGGGGCGCAAAGTTGCCCTAGTCTTCAGTTCCTCAAACTGTAAAATCGAGCCACCTTCGTACAATTGACATAGACGTTGGATACCCGTGCTCTCTATGCCCCTGAAATCTCTAGCTGCCAGTCCCGGGCTGAAGGCTGTATTCCTTAGGTAAGGAGCCAACGGAGAGGACTGCGTGGATAACCCGTATTTAAGCGACGTGGCATCCCAGAGTTTCATAGAGTTCACTATGGCTGGGCACTTGATGTGTGGGAGTGGTCTGTTGGCCCTAGGAACCCACATGAAGAACTGGGGGATATCAGGCCCCATGAGGGAAGACTCTAAGTCTACCCACCTCCTCTCATCCGGAGGAGAGTGCCATAACGCTATTTGCGTAAGCTGGGCTGCCAAGTAATAAAAGTACAGATTCGGTAAGCCCAGACCACCTCTAGATTTTGCTCTGTACAGAATATTTCAAGATATTCTGTGTTTCTTGTTTTGCCAAATAAACTTCCCTATGGCCTGCTGGAGCGTACCCAAGTCAGACTTAGTCAGCCTAACCGGCAGAGCCTGAAACAGGAATAGGATCCGAGGGAGCACGTTCATTTTCACCGTGTGGATCCTGCCTATCCAAGAGATCGGCTTATCCTGCCATCTGTCCATATCCGTAATTAAAGTGCGGATTAAGGGTACATAATTTTGTTGGTGAAGGTGGGTCGGGTCCGCTGTCAGCCGAACCCCTAGGTATTTGATCTAATCCCTAGCAATAGGAATCTTATAGGTCTCCCTTATGTGAGCTATGTCTGAATCTAGCATACGGAGAGGGAGAGCGCTCGATTTGGAGAGGTTCACCTTATAACCGGCCAGCCTGCTATAGGAGTCCAACACGGCCATCAATGCTGCCATCGACGCCCCTGGGTCAGTCAGGGTCAGTCAGGGTCAGCAAAACGTCGTCGGCGAAGCCGGAGACTACATATCGCTGACCTCCGATCTGAATTCCTCGAATTTCCTGTGTATCACGCACCTTTTGCTAAAGGGGCTCCAATGACAGAGCAAACAGTAAAGGGGACAACGGGCAGCCCTGTCTCGTTCCGTTGCCTAAACTAAATGGTATAATTTTCGATCCCGCTATCCGGACCCGTGCCTGTACATCGGTGTACATTGCCCTAATTGCGGACAGGTAAGTAGCCGGGAAGCCGAAGTGTCGGAGGACCTCAAATAGGTAAGGCCATTTGACTCTGTCAAAGGTCTTCTCTGCGTCTAGCGATAAGAGTAGCGTTGGGATCCCTTTATCTACCTGCCTCCAAATGAGATCGATGTTACGTCTAGTATTTTCGAATAACTGCCTACTAGGAATAAATCCCACCTGGTCTGGATGGATTAGACTCGTGAGGAAAGGGTTCAATCGGGTAGCCAGGATCTTAGCCAGAAGTTTTGAATCATGATTAATTAATGAGATCGGGCGAAAGTTTTCCGGGACCGAGTCGTCCTTGCCAGGTTTAGGCAATAGTACCATGTCGGCTAGAGACATATCCCTGTCCGGAGCGCCACCCTCCATGAGATCATTGAACAAGGTTTCTAAGTGGGGTGTAATTTCGTCGCGAAAGATTTTGTAATAGCTACCTTCAAAGCCATCCGGGCCCGGAGCTTTGTTACCTTTCAAAGAGGTAATTGCAGCGTCAATCTCCTCAGCCGTGATCCGTGCACCGAGAGCAGCGGAGTCTTCCCCTCTCAATCGCGGCAGAGACAGAGGAGATAGGAAATGCCTAGTATCCTCAGTTTCACGTTGACGTGTCTCATCATCGATTTTCGAATGGTTGTATAGGTTGGAAAAGTAATCAGTGAAAACCTGAGCTATGTCGGTGGGATCTGTACAGTTCCCACCCGAACTATTTTTAATTCTTATTATATGTGAGTAGCCTTGCCTCGGGCGGAGAGTTCTGGCTAGCAATGTATCCATTTTGTTGGATTTTTCATAATAGGTCCTCTTAGACCATACTAGAGCTCTAGCCGTATCATCGAGGAGCGCCTCACGAACCGATGCCCGCAGGTCCTGTACGCCCGTTAATGTAGCGGGCGACGAGGCAGCTTTGTTTTTCCTCAGCTTTTCCCAAAGCTTCTAGAAGAGACGACAATAATTGCGATTTGCGTTTCTTCTTCAATGAGGCTTCGCGAATCAAAATACCGCGAATAACCGCTTTATGGGCGGCCCACACCGTGCAAAGTAGTCAGTCAATTCCTTCCGAACTACGTCCACCACAGTCGGATCTTGCAACAAAGAAGTATTTAACTTCCAGGACCATGGGGACGCCACACATAAATTGTCTAAGGTCAGCGCGACCTCAGCGTGGTCGGACCAAGTGATAGAGCCAATCGTAGTACCCGAAACCTTTGAAGCAGAGTGAGAGTTTACTAAAAACATATCGATCCTGGAGTAAGTATCATGGGGAGCTGAATAGAAAGTATAATCGCGGTCCGCAGGATGATGCGCCCTCCAGACGTCCAAGAGGCCCGTTCGGAGGATGAAGGAGCGGAGTATTTTATCCTGTCCCCCTCTCCTATGTGACCGCGGAAGGCCGCAGCCCCAGCTCCGGTCTACGGCCGGACACGGAGCGGCGTTAAGATCACCTCCCACAACCACCATGCCGTGCGGTAAATCCCGTACCATCTTGGTCACAGCGTCCCAGAATTCAGTAGAGGGGTCGTTGGGGGCGTAAATATTTAGAAAGTGAATCGCATGGGAATATAAAGTCCCTGATACTAGAATAAAGCGACCGGCTGGGTCCGCCACCACTTTCCCCATATTAAATGGGCATCTATGGTGTATTAGTACCGCAACACCATTTTGTTTGTTCAAAGCCCTAGCTTCATGTACGGTTCTGAACACATGATCCTTTAGAGCGAATCTCGCCGATGCTGGAATATGTGTCTCCTGCAGGAATGCAATATCTGGGTTCGACCGCTTAAAATCTCTGAACATAAAGCGGCGTTTGCTCGGAGCGTTAAGGCCCTTGACATTCAAAGATAGTAATTTCAATGGCATCGTGACGGGTAAAGGGTCACGCGTATTCTACGTACCAGGCCCACCAGGGGCCAATGCGTGCATTGTGACGAAGCGATCAGAAATACAGAGCAGTGGTCCGGCCCCTCCCACCATAGCTGTGTATTGCGCAGCATCCACGGATACCTACGTCCCCTTTCATGGCCCCTCTTTTATACAAGAAGTGAAAGGACGATATAAAGCTAGGAGATCTTTCTCTGATTTAAAGAAGAGCTTTCCAAGCTTCAAGAAACTCTTTCGGACTGAGGGTCGTTGCTACAGGGCAATAGGCTCGTCCTGGGAAGTTACTCAGCAAGCCCACTATCATCACCATGGGGGAAAGTCAAGACCCCCAGGCAGTAGCAGAGGAGCCCATGCCAGACGTGGCTGCATGGGCAGTTAAGCAAGTGGTTTACCTCACATCCCTCAAAATTGGTCAGGTATAACCAGATTTTCAAAAGGGGTTTACAACTCATTCAGTTTCCTTTCCAGAGTCAAACTCTGGGCAGAGAGGTAAATCCAGTTCTAGATTCATCTCTTTCCCAGGCATCAATTTCAGGTTGGATCAGTCCCTTGTTCCCTATTCCAAAATCTGACGGCACATGGAGACCAGTACTGAATGTCAAGGCTTTGAATGCTTTCCTAAAGAGGAAAAGGTTCAGGATGGAAGGTTTAACGGACCTCCCAGGCCTAGTGCAGAAAAAGGTCTTCTGCATAAAATTAGACTTCAAAGATGCTTTTCCATTCAGTTCCTATCGCTATGAAACACAGGCGCTCTCTCAGATTCCGCTGGAAGGAACAGATATATCACTGGACTGTAATGGTTTTTTGGCCTATCCGATGCACCTTACACATTTTCCAGGATAATGAAAGCTATTATATCCCACGTCAGGCAAAGAGGATTTCTATGCCTTTATTACTTAGACAATATCCTGTTGTAGAATCCAGAGGTAGATACTCTCATTCAGCAGAGAGATTACCTAATTTCTTTATTACAGGACCTGAGGTTTATTGTAAATCTGCAAAAATCCATACTAGTCCCTACTCAGAATATCCTATTTTTCGATTTCATGCTGAACACTATGGATATGACCTTGGTTGTTTCCCGAGACAAATGGGAAAAAAATCCTAGTTTAGATAACTTCAGCTCTTTTAAAACACAGATGGTCCCTAGATATAGCAAAGACTATTGGGAGGCTGATAGCATTAACACCGGGTTACGATGCTTCCCCCTTGCTATGCAGAAAAAGTCAGCTGTTTCTAGGAAACCAACTGAGATGGGGTGGCCAGTGGGGGTCAAGGGTGGTCCTTCCCACGAGTGTCAGAAAAGAGCTAAACAAGATTTTGGAAGGAGCAAGTCCACTTCCTCGCCCCCTTCTGGAAGGGCCTTTCGAGTTAAACTTGACCACAGATGCCTTTACCAAGGGATGGGGTGCTTTCTCTGCCCAAGGCACAATAAGAGGAGTTTGGTCACTTCAAGAAAGACTTCCCCACATAAACTTACTAGTGTTGAGAGCAACCAAATTAGCCCTCCAAGGTTTCGTTCCGTTGAACCCTCTAGGTGTGTCGGTATGTCCCCAGTATGCGATGACGACAGCTGTTTTTATGTACAGACTAAGCAGCCCGGGACAGGTTTCAACTTACCCTCTGCACACAAGTGCAAATGACTCTCTATGTGCAATGTTTCAACCATCAGGCACCTAAGGTGCACTAATGAATCAAAACACAATACAAAATGTATTTGGGACTTATTACCTAGACAGCGAGTTGAAATCAAATTTGCAAAAAAAGCAGATTTAGATAAATTATCAAACTCTGAAAATAATAGCTTGGTTATTTTAGCCTCAGTTATGCAATTCAGTTTTCAATTCACCGGAATTTCCGGTTTAGCTAATACACTCCATCTTTATTTTTTGTAGCAGAATGCCAGATGCACTTTTTTTTTTCAGAAATGTCCCAAACCACTTGCACCATTGCACCGCAATCCTTATCTTTTTGTACAAAACTATACAGCACAATTACATAAAATTTAACAGGTCTTCCAAACTCTTGTGTAAAAAGTGCTTAGCCGTGTTTCTCTCGGTAAAATAATTTTTAATTAAGCTAAAAGTCTCACTGAATAAACTTCTCATTCTATTAGTTTCCATACAAAATCATTGAATTAGGAATTCTCTCAAAAACCTATTCAGTTCTTTCAAAGCTTTGCGGTATACAACAGAAAGATGGGGTCTATTCAGAAAAAAACACTATAGATGCACTGTATGTATAATTTCCTTTCATAGTGCTGGCATTATTGAAAATAAGAATTTATTTTCCCTCCTATCACAGAGTCCTTGCATTATTATAATTTCTTTATTTTTGCACAAAGAAGGAGTAAACAAGTGTCAAGAATTCTGGTTTATTTTATCGCAGCAGCAAGTCTAAACGCATAAGATGTTTTCGTAAAGTGTACTGTTAAAGCAGAATGTCATAACAAGTTATGCAAGCTGTACGTCAATATAAATTTATAGCACAAAGCAGTCCTTTTTACTTCACCCATCAAGTGCAGTGAATTACAAAATGTAGGTTAAAGGATCGCTATAGGGTTAGGAACACAAACATGTATTCCTGACCCTATAGTGTTAAAACCACCATCTAGCACCCCATGGCCCCTCATGCCTCCATAAATATAGTAAAAATCTTACTGTATTCAAGCTTGAAGCTTGACTCAGAAAAACAAGAAGTGGTAGCCTGATCCAATCACAGTGCTTCCCCATAGAATTGGCTGAGACTGACAAAGAGGCAAATCAGGGGCAGAACCAGCATGATTTAAACACAGCCCTGGCCAATCAGCATCTCCTCAGACATTAATTGAATCAATGAATCTATGAGGAAAGTTCAGTGTCTGCATGCAGAGGGAGGAGACACTGAATGTTTGGATGCATTTTAGGCAGCCATGACCCAGGAAGGATCTCTAACAGCCATCTGAGGAGTGGCCAGTTAAGTTATCACTAGGCTGTAATGTAAACACTGCATTTTCTCTGAAAAGACAGTGTTTACAGCAAAACGCCTGAAGGTAATGATTCTATTCACCAGAACAAATTCAATAAGCTGTAGTTGTTCTGGTGACTATAGTGTCCCTTTAAAGTAGCCAAGCAGAAACTTTAATCAGACTGAAGAATTTTTTAAAAATCTGCCTTTATTTAAAGGAACACTAGCGTTTGGAGTTACAAAGGTGTATTCCCAATGCAGTAGTTCCCTGATGGACATTTAAGGGACTGAGACCATGTGATAGAAAGTGTACTGCACTATTTCCTTTGAAATGACAGCCACTAGAGGCACTTAAACCGTGCACTGAAAAACATTGCCATTATGCAGAACCGCAATGAAAGGGGGGGGGGGGTGTATGGTAGATTGATGAGGTGGCCTGGGTGCCTATAGTGTCCTTTTAAATTTTGCAATTCAGTTTTCAATTCACTCGAATCAAAGAAAAGGAAAACAAGTAAACACATTTTCATAATTAATTGGAAAATGCCTTGCCAGTGTATTGCGCATAAATAAATATATATATATATATATGTGGGTTCTTGTTGACGTGCACTCCCAGGACTCAATAATATTTCTAATCGTGCTGTTTATTCAAGCATCAAGTAATACAAAGAAGTGTCGACGTTTCAGTCCTTACTGGACTTTTTTCAAGACCCGGTAAGGACTGAAACGTCGACACTTCTTTGTATTACTTGATGCTTGAATAAACAGCACGATTAGAAATATTGAGTCCTGTGAGTGCACTTCAACAAGAACCTATATATACACACACTTATGGTCGGAGTTTGCACCGAGGCATTAACAAGACCGGGAGCAGTGAGTGCGGGACACGTGGAAAGTGTGTGTGTATATATATATATATTCATATTCTACTTACCCGATTCTTCTGGAATGTATTCTGTGATTATTTTAACAACTTGGGTGTGGGGGAGAGCAGGTACATGAGGTCCAGTGATTAGATCAATGGTATGAAAGGAATAAGATGGCCCAGAGCATGTCCTTCATTTGCATCCTAACATGAAAAGAAGGAACATGAGCATAATGTGAAAATATGAACTACACACAGGTTTTGGAAAAGCTGTGCAGACAAGAAGTGTGTGGCGGAAAGACGAGAGGAAAAAAAAAAAAAAAAAAGGAGTGACAACGATCACTAATGGGAAGAAGACAGGTGGGATTTTCCTTTTGACTGGTAGAATGTTGTGTATTGGAGAATGCTTAAGGAACCAAACATGGGTAGCAATGCTATGAATGGACCTATAAGCCAGGAGTCCAAAGTATGTAGAAATTTAGTGAATCATGTACTATGGTCAGTATATACATTTCCATTTCTTCAGTTTTACTACATTTTTAACAAGAGGATACATTTGGGTACTTTTTCTACAGGTTAAAAGCATCAGTTTGATGGCATTTGTGTCAATGCAGTTTTGTAAAACTGCCAACAGAATATAAATATAATAAATAAACTATTGTACTTTATACAAGATACAGGAACACCATATAAATAATCCAATAATGATGCATTCAATGACATTGTGGCAAATACACAGCAACGTTTCAATCCGACCAGGTCTTTTGTCAAAGTAGCTTGACAAAAATCCAGTTGGGTCGAAATGTTGCTGTGTATTTACCCCAAGAAAATATGCTGTTTTGTTATCTACTTGAGTGCCTGGACGATCACTTATGTTCCATATTGATTGTGGGGTCTGGCCTGCCCCTGATCCGTTGCACCGTAGTAGCCCGGTGAGTGCGGTCTCCTTCAACTTACTATCATTGAATGACATCGAGGCATTTTTAGTTGTTATGAATGTTTAGAATGCATATATTTACATACAGAATAAAAATCTATTAATAACCCCCCCAAACCTCAAGATAAGACATTAAACTGCTATTCCAACACCATAACCACTTCAGTGATTTGAAGTGGTGATGGTGTTAGGAGTATGTATGTGCAGTGTTTCTGCTTGAAACACTGCACATACAGAGTTATATGCACTTCTCTATGAGAGGTCTGTGATTGGACCGTATGCAGCCCCTGTGATGATGGAGGCGTAGGAGGAAGCTCTGAGACTTGCTACCGCTTGATTTCAGTTATGCAAAAAAAAAATTTTTGTGCAAATTTTACTGCAAATAGAAGGGCATTTTCCATAATGCAATACTATACATGTCATGCAAAGCAAATTAAAAGTACAAATAATTATGGACTAGTTTGTTAGTGAAGGGGTTAAATTGGTACTTGACTTCTGGATGAGGAACAAATTATAGTCCCCCATTGATTGTAGTAGGCACAACATATTCATCATACCAAAGCCAACTGCTCTAACAAGATTGTTACTAAACTAGCATTTCCTTCTCTAAAGCAGCCTAGACCAGTGTTCTGCAACCTTTAACACCCGCGGCCCGGCGAAAATATGAGAAATATTTTGCAGAGGATGAGGGGGTGCATGGTATGTGTGTGAGGGGGTGCATGGTATGTGTGAGTGGTCTATATTGTGATGGGTGTGATCAGGGAGAAAATTAAGATTATTTACTTAAAAGAAGGGTAGCTTTATTCCCCCCTTCTTATCTCTGGCCTGGAAGGAGGGGACATATCACAGCAATCCCTGGTGGACCAGTGGTGGCACGTACATTTCAGCCTGCAGCTCCTCTGGCTGCAGGCTGACCTCACTATTTCCTTACCACGAGCACAACGCTCCGACCTGTCTTTTCGCAGGAGGATCACAGACTCCTGGGTCCTCCTCATGCCCTGCAGTCTCCTGGTCCTTCCTATCTCCCTCACCCATAACAAACTGCCAGGAGACCGGTGAGGGGGATCTTTGATCTCCCCACCGACCCGAGAAAGGCAGACACAGCAGGGCCGGACCAAATGATTTTGTGGTGAAAGCTTGTATGGTAGTCAGGTGAAAGCTTTTGCGGACCGGCAATAAGATCTTGCAGACCGGCGCCGGTCCGCGGACCACCAGTTGTAGACCAAAGACCAATTCGACAATTTTTTCTTGAATGACAATAAAGAGGAAGGTCACTGAGCTAATTTACCATTTGAAGAACAGGTCATTAAGCTAATCACATGTACATAAGTAATGTTTGTTCTAAAGTAGCACTGATTATAGGCTGTATGAATCCAAATTGGATTAATTACTTAAGTGTCAACATTTTGTAGGGTTACAGCCTGTAGGGTTCAATGTATTTTACACATATCTAACAATTTGGTGTGCGTTTTTATTTTATTTTTTTAATGAAATACCGGTTTACACAGCTAGTCTAAGCACTATAAACACAACAAGCCATAGTAGAAGTTTGATGCCAGGAGGCTGCCATCCCTGCTCTGTTTCAAACTCTCTTCAAGTGATTTTACACAAATAGAGGGCCCCAAAAGCCTACGCCACACTTGCCAGATGTCTAATGTGGAAGTTTAACGTCATACCCCTGATACGTGTATAGACCCCGATTAAATATAAGAGCCATATAAAACAAAAACAAAAAAGTATTAAAAAATTAACAAACCTTGAATGAAGAATTTTGAGAGAAAAACAAACCACACAGAATTATCTTTCCTACATTTTACTTTAATATTTTTTACTATATGCGTGGAAGGTAGGGAGATAATGGATAAAAATTAGCTCAGAAGCTGGGGGAGAGGGACAGAATTTTAAATATAGAATAAAATGTACAGAATAAAGTGACTTGAAAAAATTTACAATACTTACAACATGAAAAAATCTTCTGTAAAAAAATATTAAAATGTAATTTCAATTTGTAATTATCTCATTGTGCAAAGAAAAGCACAATAAAATGTATCTATTTATTTTAGATTATTGAATATATTGAGAAGCGTCCACAAACTTCTCACTCTTGTGGATAAATTAACAATGCAGACTTTACAGTGTTGTGATTACAATTACTCATATGTTATACCAACCCTCTACCGATTTGTTGCAAGCCTTATATAAATATCACCACATTTTTGTTTGTGACAATTCAATATATTTAATTCACCCTAGTAAGGACTAAAGCAGTATTTGCTCGGGTGAAATATGTGGCAGATGTAAATATAAAAGTAATCTGTTCCATATGAACCATGAGCTGTGGGATCATGTACCTACTTCCAGGCAATTAACTTCTGAACTCATACATCAATGGCAGAACTTACAGTCACATGGTGTAGGCAAGTATTTTCACTCACGCATATACTGGGGGGGGGGATTGCCACAAACAAAAATGTCAGTTTTTTTTTCCCCCCCATCTCTTGGAATAATAATGTTACCTCAAATAAATCAAGAAATCTTAAAATCTACCCACAGAATTAGGGTAAAAAGAATACCCCTTGTTATTTTTAAAACAAAAACAAATAGCTGAATGTGGTAGCAATGAGCAACATCTCCTTAAGCTAGTGGAAAATCCGATCATTTTGGTTTTCTCCTCCAGAGGTTACAAATGATGGACCCAAGCATGATGCTTCCCTATCTGAATTCAGACAGAAGCTGGCCCCATACACTGTCTGCACCAGAACCATTGTCCTCTTCTAGACCACTGAAGCTAATATCCAAAAGGATTTTGCTAAGACTCTCATCAGTGGTATCCAAAACAAGTCCTTCGAGCAGAGAGCGGTTAGCAGGGGTCCCTACTTGCAGTTCCTTTGAGCATCGCTTAGGTGCTCGTACTGGTGTGGAATTCCTCATGGTATCTAGCTCAGGGGAAGGAGGAGACAGAGTGCCAAACAACTCCTGAGGAGAACCAAAGAAAGGAAGATCCTTGAAAGGAGTGTCTCCAAAACCTAGGGCACGCATAGTGTCTTTGAAAGGGGTGAGTGTAGAGCCTTGTGGAATGCGCACTGGGCTACAGTCCAGGAAAGCATCTCGATGGAGAGGAGATTCTGCTTCCCACAGTTGTAAGCTACCCATCTCCGTTGGCTTGCTGGGAGTAGAGGAGCTTGGGGGCTTCAAAACTCTATCTTTAATAGGGGTCTTAAAAGAATACTCTTCTTCCTGAGTGAACTGCGAAGTGCCATCTTGAGTGAGATGAGAAGTGCCATCATGCACACTGGTTTCTTGCAAAAAAGAAAATTCTGAATCCAGTCCAGAGTCAGAAATGCTGCTCTCAGGCAGAACCAGTTCTGGCTCTTCCGTGTGTGGTGCAATCAACAATTGCTTCCTTCGAGATGAAGTCATTTTCTTGCTTTGCAGATTGGGTGAGGAACTGAAGTCTGGAAACCCTGGTTCTTTTGGTTCCTCTTTAACAGGGAGTGCTGCAGGGAGAATAGGAGGCTCTTCTGGATCTACTGAAATCTGAAAAATCACAAATATAATTTAAGTAGGATGAACAAAATAAAATGTTCTCAATATCTGCCTTATAATAAATAAATGGAGGTACACAAGAACATCAGCCTCTGTGCTCTTCATAACTCCATACAGCCAAGTGAAAGCGCTCTTTTCTGGGTGGTAGGGAATAACATGCATAGCTACTCAATTCCATCACTGTTAACACCATTAGACTTATTTGTCATATAAGGAATCTAAAAAGTTCCTGGTTGTGGTAATCATCTATGTACATTATACAAAAACCACAGATTTCAAGCTACAGATGTCAATGGAATATCAGAACTTTGAAAGAAAGTATAGTACCAGCAGATCGTGTGGATGACTGAAAATGCTTTCAGCTTTCTCATCTTTTTCTTTAAATTTGACTACATTATGTAAATTTAACCCTGAAAGAATGGAGAAATAGTGTGTTTTTCTGTAAGTCTTAAAGGAACACTCCACACACCTAAAGAACTTTAGCTGCATTGGGAAGTCTGATTGGACAGCCACAGAAAGTCTGAGCAGGAGAAGGGGAGGGTTTGTAAATTCGGCAAATAAGAGATCTGCAGATTTTGCAAGCTGTATTTAGATATACCCCCAATTAAAAGTTTTCATTTTGGGTTTATCTACTGAATTGTTAAGGGAAAAAAATAAAGTCTTCCACTGGACTGGTCCTTTAGGAATGGAGAAAGTCTTAATTTGATATTTTAATAACACAATAGCACATAAAATTAAGTTACCATGTCAAATCTAAAATCCTTGGCACTGGTCCATACTAACCTTTGGAGCAATTTTCACACGTTTACTGCTCCTCGGTGCCTCAGAGGGTCCTAAATCTACACAGACTGACTCCAGTGCAGGAAGGAGAATAGGCTGCGTCACTGGGAAGTGGACTGGAATTAGATAGGAACTGACCCTTGGCAGAAGAGGCTTCATCTTCCTTTCTGGAGCATGTGAAGGAGAATAAAACTGTCAGGCAAGTATGTTTTCTCTAGAAGATGATGGCCGAGGATGCATAGGAAGTTCTCCAATCTATATAAGCAGAAGAATACTCACCTTTACTGCTGGTGGCTACGTTCTGTATACTCTTTGTGAGCTCTGGGATTAGTTTCTTCTGTTGGCAGAAAGACCGAAAAAGAAAAAGTGTAATTAGTTAATTGTGGCAAAAGTTTTGGGAGAGGTGAGCCTGGATGAAACCCAATATAGGAAACAGTTCACATAACTCCAGGCTCAACTACAATTTCACAGGGTAGCAAAGCTATGCCTTATCTAAGCTACATCTTCACTATTCCAACAATACTGCACATTACCAGTCTGCCTGCCCAATATGGCTAATTCTTGTCTACTCAGAGACAGACAAGATTTCTTACTAGCATAAATTGTGTGCAAAGGTCAACAGCTTGGGGCACCTGCGTGCTTCTTGTGCTTTTTCACTTGTGTCAATTAAGAGGTTTTTAATTTAAAATACTACATTATATATTTTTTTGTCTCTATATCAAAGTTCCTAGGTTGTATACCAGTTCCAGTAAGGTAATTATACCTTTTATCACAGATTCAAGTGATAATGCATTATGGTTTAAAATGCATATGGCGCCAGAGACATCTTGTTTGGTAAAGAAGATGTAAGATAGGACTCTGGGACCCTAAAACTTAAAGAGGTTGTGCTGGAAGAGATAAGCGGTACAGCGGGTGGGGTGCCATGTCAAAAGTAGCTAAATTAAAAGGATAATTAGTATTGGTCACTTTAGCTTGAATAGTTTCATAATCTCCTGTAGCTGCACAATGTAGACCCCTCCCTCACCAGGAAGAGACGCTACAAATCAATTGTGGCCTTTGGGGCCTGAGCTCATCCCTCAAGTATAAGTAGTTCAAACTCCCTGAAGCAGTTACATCAAAATAGGATAGAGCTACATGTGCCAAACCAAAGCTTTTCATCATTCAAGATAATGAGCTTTACAATGGGACTTCATGGACAAAGAACTTGCATCCTAAGTTCAGCAAGTGTTTTTTTGTTGTAAGGCTGACCTTTTAACCATGTGTTTGGGAGTGTGAAAAAAAAAAAGGTGATAAATTAAGCTTACCTGTCAAAGGAAAGTGTTGAGCTGAACAAGTAAAGAATAAATGTATAGTACTCTAAGTCAGATGATGGGCAATACTTCCTCCAGCTACGCTCTGCTATCTATGGGGATCACTATTGGTGGAATAGTTGCAGATCAAGAAAGCAAAGGTTTCTGCTAAATCAAGGTAAGGTGTAAAACTCGATACAGAGCTCATTAATCTTTCAAGTTAGCAATAGATAATCAGAAAGACGGAGCGCAGATTTACATATAATACTCAAATATAGATATCAAACCCCAAACTAATGACAAGATACAGTGATCCAACAATGGTTATACTACTGTTACATTTTATATTAAAAACAAAAACTAATTGTCCTCTTAATATGAATGTGGGAGTAAATAATTACTAGAGAAATGTTATGGCTTATTAAAAAAGGAAAGGAAACAAAACGGACATATAATATAGCCTTGTCTATAATTTTGTATTTAAAGGGACACTATAGTCACCTAAACAACTTTAGCTTAATGAAGCAGTTTTGGTGTATAGAACATGCCCCCTGCAGCCTCAGTGCTCAATCCTCTGCCATTTAGGAGTTAAATCCCTTTGTTTATGAATCCTAGTCACACCTCCCTGCATGTGACTTGCACAGCCTTCCATAAACACGTCCTGTAAAGAGAGCCCTATTAAGGCTTTCCTTATTGCAAGTTCTGTTTAATTAAGATTTTCTTATCCCCTGCTATGTTAATAGCTTGCTAGACCCTGCAAGAGCCTCCTGTATGTAATTAAAGTTCAATTTAGATATTGAGATGCAATTATTTAAGGTAAATTACATCTGTTTGAAAGTGAAACCAGTTTTTTTTTTCATGCAGGCTCTGTCAAACATAGCCAGGGGAGGTGTGGCTAGGGCTGCATAAACAGAAACAAAGTTATTTAACTCCTAAATGACAGTGAATTGAGTAGTGAAATTGCAAGGGAATGATCTATACACTAAAACTGCTTTATTTAGCTAAAGTAATTTAGGTGACTATAGTGTTCCTTTAATATGGAGACATGTACATCTATAAAGTAAACAATAATACAGATAATACATGTAATCGTATTTAAAAACAAAACCACAAACTGTTTGTTGCAGTTCGGTAAATAAAAAGATGTGTTACTGACAACAGAAAGGGTTAAAAGGATCAGAAATGTTTGAAGGAAAATAAAAAAATTAAAACACACACACACAACCCAGTGATTACAGAGGGCGCCCCAAAAGAGAAAATAAATAAATAGTGAAAACCCAACAGGCTGCACAGCGTGCAGTTTGGGACAGAGAGAAGTCTTACTGGTTCCAAGGGCAATGGAGTCATGGGACTTGCCGCCTCCATGGAATGATGCCATCAGCAATGCATTGTGGGAAGGAATAAAACAAAGCAACAACCTTAACCAAACAGAAAACATACATTTCCAAGATCCCAAAGCAGAATACATTGCTATTCTCAGAGAGATAATATTACACATTCACTTAAAAATAAAAAACATTTTAAGTTTTCCCAATCAGACTATTTTTGCATAACATTTCTATTTACTTACTCAACAATCCAGAATTCCTACTATCCATCTGTGATAGTAGACTTTTAAGCAAAATTTATTACATATTTGCCTTCCAATTTTTGTATATTGTTTAGGAAAGCAAAATCAAAAACCAGTCACACATGATCTACATATTTAAATTTTTTGTAAGTGCGGTAGAGGTGAACCTTTTGGCACAGAGGTTCAGTACTCAAGTCTCATAGGAGATATTATAAAGCTAGGTACAAATGTAAACTAGCCTTTCAACAGAATAATCACATCCACACGGAGATAAAAAGCACCAACACATCACATGCATTTATTCCCTTTCAGAAATTTATTTCTACAGCTCAAATCAACTCCTGTGAAAGAACATTTCTTGGATTCTCACCTTGAAAACCTGATCAAGCGTCAGGCAACGATTAGCCTGAGGATGGATAGTCCAGTAGGAAATCTTGTTGTTTGCCATGGTTTCTCGCACAAACATGTCGTGCAAGGAAAGGTTGTGACGAATAGAGTTCTGCAAGGTACAAAAAAAATAAATAGGGGAATTACATTTTTCAAAGTCCGATATGTTTTGTGATGGTCACTAACACCCATTCAACAAATTTACAGCGTACTTTCAGCCCCAGCTACAATGTACAACTTTATGTATAGCATTTAATTCCAAAATACATTAAGCATGGTAATCAGGAGTGTGTTATGTGGCTATACAAAAATACATGGAATAAAAAAAAAACCAGCATACATGTTTACATTCACATTCATATACCCCGGTTGAGTGGGGATGTGGAGGGACCCAGACAAATTAGAAAATACAAATTTAAAATGCAGACCAATGTTCCAAAAAGCTGCAATATTCTTTGCTGCTATCTTGAACCTTCATATATTCTATAGGATAGGAAAGACAAAATATAAAACCAGATTTATACGCCATCGGTTTGTAAAAAGCTGTACGTGTTACGAAGTCACCCACTTGTTTATGGGAGTAGAGGATTAAAATTTGAATATTCTAGCAACTGGATATAAAAAAAAAAAAAAAAAGTGTAAAGTTTAACACACCTGGTTACCAATAATATTGAACGTAGAGATCAACAATAGCTTTTCTTTTCCTCCTAGTATGGGGGGGGAGGGGGAGTTCTCACGTATGAACTTCCATTACCAACTAATGAAAAAATCTGAGAACCCGCCAATGAATAAAGACTTCGACAACATACACAGGTCAAACAGTGTTTAATGCACAAAAGGAAAGATACATTTTTTTTTTTTGTTTTAAATATGTTTATTGGTATCATATCTTGAGTACTCTTATCAGACAGATTGTTATGAAAGCAAACGGTCGCCTGCGCAGAGGCTTAGGTATTGGTTCAAAAAGGTCAATGCAGAACATCACCTGCGCAGAGGCGAATTAGTCAGCACATATAAACATATATAAACTTTGCATGAATGCATTAGTACATATTTCCGCACAAACTGCGCATAATGAACAGATGTATTATGTTACGCTAGCTGCTCGTGGGCGTTAAGCTTCATGGTTAAGTATCTGATATCTGCGCTTTGCGGGTTCAAACACATAAATGCCTTAATAAAGATGTTAAGAACGCCAATAGTGCAAACAACTGTATGCATGGTATACAAGCTCAGAGTAAGGTTTCGGTTCAAAAGGGTTAGTGCAAAGTAACACCTGCGCTGAGGCGAGTTAGGCCATACACATAAACATATATAAACTTTGCAGGAATGCATTTGTACATATTTCAGCACAGGCTGCGTATAATGAACGGGAGTGTTATGTTACGCTAGCTGCTCGTGAAGCTGCATGGTTATGTATCTTATAACCGTGTTTTGCGGGCTTAGACACCTATTATGCCTTAATAAAAATTTAAAGAAACTAATAGTGCAAAAAACTGTGTGCACGATATACAATCTCAGATTAAGGTATCGGTTCAAAAGGGTCAATGCAGATTATCACCTGCGCTGAGGCGAGTTAGGCAGTACATATAAACACATAGAGACTTTGCCGGATTGCGTTTGTACACATTTCAGCACAGACTGCGCATATTGAACAGAGGGATTGTGTTACGCTAGTTGCTCGTGAGCGTGAAGCTGCATGATTATGCAGCTTATCACTGCGCTTTGCGGGCTTAAATGCATGTATGCCTTAATAATAATTTAAAGAGTGCAATAAGAGAAAAAAAAAAAAAAAAAAAAAAAAACATTGAAATATACATGCTGTTAGATAAATTAAGCTCTCCACTGGATGTGGCTTTGTAGTGCCTGGTGGGAAGCATTGTCCAGCGTGGGGTTGATGGCCCCCTCTGGCCTCTTGCTGGCTTGTGAACAAACGGTCTGTCTAGAAGGGGGGGGCTCTCATGGCCCTGCTTCCACACTGTCCCTGGGGTGCCAGGCCTCCTTCCCTCTCCCCATGCCGAGCTCTGCTCACCGGTCAGGTCCCCCACGGTTCCGTGGGCACTCAGGAGCACAAACTGTCCGTTGGACCCCACCACAAAAGTCCTCTGGTCGTCCGCTCCCTGCACCTCCCCAGCTCCATGCGGGTCCCTTGAGGTGCGTGTTCCTACGTCTCGCCCGGTGCCGGCCACATGCTTGAAGCCGGTGTCCACCCCCCACGACCACCGGTTCGTCGAGGGGGGCGGCGCCATCCCGCCTCACCGGGCTCGCGGCGCCGGGGACTGGGCCCTCCGGGGACCTCCCAGACCCAGAGACCCAGGCACCCACCCACCTCTCCAGCGGTCAAGGCCACAGCATGGAAGATCCGTCCGGCGCCCGGCCCTGCCAGGGCCCGCGCGGGTCGCTCATGACAGTCCCCCTTGGCGAAGGTAGCGTGGGTATTAAGCGTCCCCCATCTCCAAGTGTGATCACCAGGCGGGCCACGTTTGTGTGGCCTGTGCCCGTAATGAAGGTCAGCGTGTGTCCCAGGCGGTGGTCTCCGTTCCGGGGCATGCAGCCTCCATGTGGCCGGAATTATCCCCTCCGACCGGGGGGGGGGGGGGGCGGGCCGCCTCTCTCGTCCATGTGGACCCCCCATCAATGGTTCTGCATCTGGGGTGCTCGCTCACCAGGCCAGGCGGTCGGGTATCGGGTCTCGGTCAGCAACTATACTTGTTCCGGCCGGAGATGGTGCCTAGGCCGGTCTCAGTAGTTTCGGTGCTCCCGCTGGGTATTTGGCTGCAGATCTGTATCGTTCGAAAGCTTAGGTGATCCTCTAGTATGTCCCAGCGAGCATTCCAGCTTTAGGACATTTTAAAAGTAGATTATCTGCCCTTTTTCAGGGCTCTAGCTCGGAGCCACATTATTCTGCTGCCATGCGGCTTGGCGGCCCGGCCCCGCCCCGAAAGATACATTTTTGATGTATCATATGTTAAGCATTTTTTTCCTCTTCAGTGCTTTGAAAGGTAGGTAAGTAGTCATCTTCTGACATCAAGGCAAATATTGTATGCTTCTAAGTAGAAACTTTGGAAACAACCAAAAATAAATAACGGTATGATCATTTTTTTTTTTTTTTTTTAAACACAGACTTTCAGAATTAAACTATTGGTGAAACGTGATGAGATTTAGCAGAGAGAGCTCCTAGGCACTATGCTGAGTTAGAGGCACGTTTTCTGTCCTCAACATAGAAATAACGTTGACATTCCCGTTGGGGATTAATTTACCATAAAAATCAACAACGGAGTAGGGAGGTCTTTGAAAAATTTGCCAGGTCCACACCTTGGTGGAATAAACTCCACATTTTTTAAGAGGACACAAGGTCATTGTTTTTCATGGCTCAGTCATCTTTTAAGTACTGGCAGTGATGCAGTGTCACAGTGGACTCTGACATGATGCAAGATCTTGCGAGGCAAGGAAGAAAGGATAGGACAGAGACATTGTTTTCGTGACAAAATTAGTAAAGCTTAGATGATAACCTCCAACCTTTTGTCATGCATAGGAAAAATACATAAGACAAAGTACTTCCTAGTTTTAGGTGACAGTCAATTTTACAATTTCTGGAGCAATCTCGTTCTTTTAACCCCTAAACTGCGGAAACGGACACTGTTATTAGGCCTAATACTTTAAATGACTGACAGCTGTTGAACATCTGCCCTAAGACTCCTTTTACCCAGAAGAAAACTAGCAGTTTTTGATGACATATCAATGCAGAGCCTCAAGATATCCCCCGCTGAAATGAGGTGCCAATTTTCCCAGTTTATGAATAAGGACCAGTTATCCAAAATGCTAATAGTTTTCCTCACAGTGTAACTAAGTTGACCTTCAAAATACTTTTAGAAGGCCAAAAAAAAAAAGTCTGGGAAATAAGAAATATATGCCCAAATTCAAATAGATATTGTTGCAACAACAGAACAGAAGGCAGCCCGTAAAAAAGCGCTAGATCCAACAGACAAAGGAATTTTGTATCATTGAGCAATATGGACATAGAGGTATGCATCTGTATATATCATGACCTCGGTCAGAATATTTTCAATTTGCCATGCAACCCAATGTAATAATTTCCTCTCTTAAATGTTCAAACAAAGATTTATTCTTATTTTCCTGAATAAGAAATAACTTTTTGGAGTGACTTTAAATTCCCGGGTACACACCTTGGTGATCTTGATGATCTAAGCAAGTCCGGGGCTATTGCGCATGAACTAATCAGCATCTCCTCATCTAGATGCATTGAACCAATTCTGCAGAGTGCAGCACTGGCCCAGGAAGCACCTATAGTAGCTGTGTGAGTGACTGCACCGAGAGTTGTTACTAGGCAGCAATTAAAAAATTGCCTCTTTTTGGAAAAGGCAGTGTTTGCATAAAAAAAAAAAAAAAAAAAAAAGCCTGCAGGGACATGTTTTAGACAACATAACTACATTAAGTTGTAATGGTCTGGGGACTAAAGTGTCTATTTAAAAATTTACAAGTCTTTGTTACATAGCTGAAAAGAGACATGTGTCCAAGTTCAGCCTCACGTTGTTTTTGCTGTTGATCCAAAAGAAAGCATAATTCTAATTATATTAAAAAAAAACAAAAAACCTTCCTTTGTCTTAGACAATCTCTTTTCTTCCAGTCTAAATGCTATGTAATCTTCTTTAGGACTACATTTCCAGACAGTGGGTTGGATTGGCCCTGAATATATTTGTATAATGTTATGATCTACAGTTTTTCCTCAGTTAATAGAGATTTAAATTTGTCAACCTTTCTTAACTAAAATGTTCCATTCCTTTTTATTCAATTTTGCTAGTGCCATGAGATCTTTTTTAGAATAGGTGACCAAAACTGCACAGCATATTCAAGGTGTGGCATTATCACGGATTTATAAAAAGAGGAAAAATAATATTTTCATCCCAAGAATTAATGCAACTGCTGATTGACACTGCACATTGTCACCTAGTTTATGGTCTATACGAATTTCTAAATCATTCAAATGTGCCATTTTCCCTAACTCACTAGCATTTAGGATGTAAGTTACTTGTGCGACTTTTGCACATTTAACTTCCTTTTCTATTACTGCACATTTATCATGAATTTGGATATTCAAGTTACGTAGATAAGGTTAACAATCTTTTGCTACAATGAATATTCATTTTTAGAACATTGGACTGCATTTTAATTATTATTTGTTCCTTTTCCATTGTAAAATATATTCCTTTGGTTTTCTTGCTACTCTCTTTCCCTCATTAGATATTCTCACTGTTGTGTACTTCTATTTTTGTAGCACCTTCCATCCAGGCTTGGCAACATGTTTAAAGTATGGGAAGTGGTCCTCAATCCAGGTATAGATGTCCTTCAGGGTCATGCGCTTACTGGGAGTGCTGTTAATTGCAAACTGTATGAGTGCCATGTAGGAATAAGGAGGTCGCTCCGATATAGAGACCTGCCATTTTTGAGAGGGAAGAGTATCTGGTTCTTCCTTCACCTGCAAAGAGAAAGAGCACAACAAGTTTAAGAATGTGTAGAATATATAAGCTAAAAAAAGGTAACTGTCAACCTCCCAAGAATTAGAACAAGTAGAACGTGAGTTGCATTCAGGTGATACTGTTCACAAAATACTATCTGCTTACGTAGTGCAGCTTTTCACAATTATCTTTTCTGGTACTAGAAATAAACATTTTATATTGACATTTGCTAATCTTAATGATCTATAGGAAAAAAAAGTTGGCTTGCTTTTAGAAAATAACAGACCAATGAGCCCCAAAAATCACATTCACCTTCACACACTCAGGATCAGGAGTCTGGTTCTCTTTCCCCTCGGGTTCTTCTTTCACATGGCAAGGGCTCAACCCATCTGAACTCATCTTACCAAGCCAGTGTATATTAGTCAGGCTGATGTCTAGCTCAGTGCCCCTCTGCTGTCCAGCTGAAGTAACAGAAAACAAAACAGATTCAAACAAACCTTGCAACTCAGAGACATCTTGTTCATCTGCTGACTGACACCTTAAAGATTATTGTAAGCTCTGAAACAAAAACATCTGGTGGTGCCTTTGAGCTCCCAGCAGTTTTTACATTCTGTAGCAAATCTGTTCTTTGACTAGCATTGCTGCTCTGCCCTTTTCAGCTGCCATGGTAACACTAGTGCCCAGGTGATATTTTAAAGTGATTGACATGATCAGCATTTATTCACAAAAAAAGTCATAGCTGCAGTAAATCAATAACATTTAAAAGATGTGTGGAAAAAAAAAACACAAAAAAAACAAAAAAACACCACACTAGAAGGGAGCCTACATTTGGTATGCATTGCATTCATTGATTTATCTTCTGTAGCCGACGATAGCACATAAGCAATATTACAAGAAACATACAGGGTTTTTAAACATAGAACAAATATAACATTTAAATGAATCTATCACATCTTTTAACCCCTTAAGGACCAAACTTCTGGAATAAAAGGGAATCATGACATGTCAGACATGTCATGTGTCCTTAAGGGGTTAAGCATCCATGAATTTAGGAATACAAAGCTGTCCCGCAAGTTAAGGCATAATATACACCATATAAGAAACTCTGGGGTGTCTGCTTTACCAAATGAAAGCCCTTTGTGGGGTTATTTGAACAGTCACTCTGCTATAATACCCTAAAATGAGACATAGAATTTCCGTACATGGATTTGATGGGCCTAACTATAGAAACTGAAATAGCCTTGTCTCTTATATGGCACTGTAGCTTTACAGAAAAGTGCAAAAGGCATACAATGGGGGTGTCGTTATACTCTGCAGATGTAGCGGAACACAATATGGGGTTCTGTGCAGGAATAGCACACACCAGCTTTACAAAATACACATTACAAAAACCTTGTTATATGTGTATATGCCAAAATAAAGAAAAATATACTTTTGTGGGGGCAATTTTGTTTTCTGTAATGGCTACTAAACCTACAAGAAAAACATAAATTCTAAAATTTAAGTTTTATTTTAGTCCTTGTATTTTGTGACCTGTAGCTTTCAAAATAAGCGGAAATCCTATACATATGATGTACTCTATAAATCAAGACACAAATGAATTTATTTTGAATTACTTTTTCTAAGCTGGACATAATAAAGGATCACTATAGAGCCGCGCGCGCATTCAAAGAGTCCATAGGAAAGCATTTCTCAATGCTTTCCTATGGACGCTCTGCGCAATAGATGCGATATTCGCATCCAGCGTGGCAGATGCGCCTCTATTGGCTGCCCAGAAGACAGCCACTAGAGGCTGGATTAACCCCAAATGTAAACATAGTTTCTCTGAAGCTGCTATGTTTGCATCTGAAGGGTTAAAACCTGAGGGAACTGGCACCCATACCACTTCATTGAGCTGAAGTGGTCTGGGTGACTATAGTGTCCCTTTAATGCACACACTATTATTGCCAAAACTGTAAAAAAAAAAGGTAAATTTTTTGGCATTTTTATATAATTAATGAGAATGTATCTATGTATATGTGACATCAAATTAAAGCCCTGTTTCCCTCTAAAAGAACAATGTATAATATGTGTTAGTGCAATAAAAGACAGAGATGCAAATTGCGTTTGAATACAAACAGCAAAAAAAATGCAAAAATGGCTTGTGTCCTTAAGCGTAAGACAAGCTTCTGAAGCGGTGTCCTTAAGGGGTTAAAGGATCACTATAGGGTCAAGAACACAAACATGTATTCCTGACCTTATGGTGTTAAAACCACCATCCAGCCCCCAAACCACCATCTCTGAAAAGACAGTGTTTACAGCAAAAAGCCTGAAGGTAATGATTCTATTCACCAGAACAAATTCAATAAGCTGTAGTTGTTCTGGTGGCTATAGTGTCCCTTTAACTTTGCAATGAAAATATTGTAGTTTCACTAAAACTGCAATGTTTTCACTTGCAGGGTTAAGGGGACAGGAAGACTCAATGAGATGAAGTGGTCTGGGTGTCTATACTGTCTCTTTAATCTAATACCCCAAACCACTTCAGTTTTTAATTAAGGGATTTTGCTGCATTGATTACACTTCTGCAGCCTCGCTATTCAACGGTCTGTTATTTAGGACCTAAATAAATTTATTTCTACAGCCCTCACCACACCTCCCCTGCAAGTGAAGCAGGTAGCTTCCCTGCACCCTTCTTGGAGATCATATCTTACTTCAGCTCAGGATCAGTACCAGTGTTCACTTTAGGGCTTACAGGGACAGTGGGGGTCTTTTTTAATTGCCTACTATTACTGCCATAAAGCACTCCCCCCTGCCAGCAGTCTCCTGTGTAGGATAAGATTGTTATCCCAGAATGAAGAATAGCCACAACACAAATGTGTGTATGTATGTAGAGCTTCCAAATGTGTTTAAGCTAAATTCACTGAGCATATTTGAATATGTGTTCATAATATTATAATATACTCCATGTATCATGAGAAGCATTGAAGTAGCAGCTATTTTAGGCAGTAAGAAAAAATATTAAGAAAAACTTAAAAATCCATTATTTAAATAAACAGCATTTTATAACCTTACAGTTTCAAGTTCTATGCCACAGTAAGCCTTGTGGGCCAATGGGACATTCACCAAAAGTGAATTTCTTCTTGCCGGCGCTAAAGTCGCAACACACACACACCAAATTTGCATGGAATATAGCAGCCAGAAAAAGTTAGGAGCCATGTTTTTTTTTTTCCACAACTCTTTGGGACACTATAGTCACCACAACCACTACAGCTTTCAGAGAAAATGCAGTGTTTACATTGATGCCTAGTTACAGTCACTCAGAGTAAGTCACTAGTGGTGTGTCAGTCCAGTGCTCCACACTTTGCATGGAGGAGCTGAATTGATTCAACATTTCTCTTTGAGAAGATGCTGATTGGCACAGTTTATTTTTGTTTGTTTTTTACCATGCATGCACAATAGCCTATTTGCCTATGGCGTGGGGAAAAAAGAAGACGAGTAAACGACTTTGCCCATGCGTTCGGAGGGGGGCCAGTCACCTAAACAGACTCACTGACAGACGGTCCGGTCTTCAAGCTTTTCTTGCTGTGCTCTCGCATGCGTTGTTTAGTTATATCATATTCCTGCTCCTGGCATCACAGCAGGGTTTACAAAGGAGCAGAGCAAGAAGATTACAACTCCCTCGCCGCCCGGCTCCATTATGCCCAGAGCCGGCTGCTTGGGGAGGGGGGGGGGGAGCAGATTCTGAAGCTGCTTAACGGGCTGACAAACAGCCAGGAGCCAGGGCAAAATTCTTATTTGCCATGGCAACCTGCCATTTGTCAAGCCCTGATCCAGGAAAAAAAAAAAAGTCAAATTCATACCTGGAGTTGTGGGAGGGGTTTTGCCAGGCTATATATAACCCCCTCCAGTTACTCCTGGCCACGCTTTGAACCTGGTTGCTAGGTTACCACACACAACTTATAGTACGCAGAACTCACAGCTTAGGATGACATTCCAGCATCAATGGAGGAGAATTCGTTCGTGAATAGATCAACTTCCTTTGGTTCTCTTCTCTTTGACATTGTACATTCGGCCACGCTGCATATTCACTTTGGTTCAGTACATTCAGCCACCCTACATTTGGTTGACTCAGCACATGACTTATGTGCAGCAAATTCCACCACACCACAATACACTATGGTTCAGCATACGTTTGGCCATGCTTTCATTACTTCATTTTATACCTCTTTCGGCCACACTGTCATTAGGCATTTACATATTTGTTATATCATCAGCTAGTCTTACCCATTTTTACTGCACTGCACCCTGAAGTGCAATTTATACTAACTGTCCTCCTTGTGTTTTTAGGTATTGAACTATTAGTCATTGATTGTTGCTGAATTTAGGTGTACTACAGTATGCTTCAACATAAAACCTCTCTCAACCTAATAGTATTTCATGATATCCAACGTATTTTTCATCGGCAATGCACATTTTATTGAAAGTCAAAGTTAACAGAAACTAACCATTACAATATCTTCAGCTCCAAGACAGCAACTTCTATATTTTGCAGCCTAACATACGCAATTTATTATTTGACTTCATAGTTGAGCCAATTTCAATTAAAATTTCAGTTTACAACCAATTGTTATTTTAAGTAGCTCTATGACACCCCTACTGAATTGGGTGTTTGTGACTATTATACATGCTTTCTAAGTTACATCTCCAGTTCATTTCTATCTTCTTTCTTCAGAACTTCAGTTTAAAGGAACACTATAGGGTCAGGAACAGAAACATGTATTCCTGACCCTAGTGTTATAATCACCATCTAGCCCCCCTGGCCTCCCTAAATATAGTAAAATCTTACTTGCATTAAAAGCTGCTGCCTCTGCCCCTGAACTGCCTGTCTGCTGACATCATCAGAAGTGTTGGTCTAAGCCAATTACAATGCTTCCCCATAGGATTGGCTTAGACGGTCAAGGAGGCAGATCAGGGGCAGAGCCAGCAAAAGTCAAGCACAGCCCTGGCCAATAAGCATCTCCTCAAAGATTAATTGAATCAATGCATCTCTATAAGGAACGTTCAGTGTCTGCATGAAGAGGGTGGAGACACTGAATGGCAGTGCTGTACACTGCGCAGCACTGTCCCAGGAAGCACCTCTAGTAACCAGGGGAGTCAAAACTAGGCTGTAATAAACACTACATTTTCTCTTAAATCAAAGTGTTTACAGCAAAAAGCCGGAGGGAATGATTCTACTGACCAGAACAAATGCAATAAGCTTTAGTTGTTCTGGTGACTATATAGTGTCGCTTTAAGCTTAGAGTGCATGTTTTAGGCCTTTAATTATGATACTCATGGAGCACAGTTAACGGTTACTTCATTGTGGTCTTAATCTGCATAATGAGGTATTTCAAGCATTCGTTCCTCATTCGGCTGTTTCCTAATATATGTGCAATGCTTTTAAACACTGGCTCACAAAGCAGGCACCAGGACAGAATTCCTAGTTGCTATGTGAACCTGTGATTGGTTGAGCCCTAACTTACACTACGACATTCAAAAACAAATCAAATGGGCTCACCAACAGACAGACATTCACATATCCTACCAACAATAAATGGTGCATAAATAAATAATTTATCACTTTTGCCATTCACGTAGAGGTCGCCTTAGGAGTACACCGCTTTTAATGCTACACAGTAACCCACTCACAAAGTTCATCTTGAACGTCAGGACACTTTGTAAAACTTGGCTGCAGTCCTTCATCCTTTCAGGACATTCATTTAGAATTGGGAAAGCCTCAGCTGCATCTAGTAAGAATATCCCGGTACACATGGAATATGTGGAAAATGGAAAACATTCAAGACAGTTGCCAATCTTCCAAGGAATGGACATCCCAGCAAATTCACCCACAGATCAGAAAAATTGCAAACAACTGAATAGTTATAAATCAGACTCTACAGGCCTCAGTTAGCATGTTAAATATTACAGTTCATGAGAGTTCAATTAGAAAAAGACTGAACAAGTATGGTTTGTTTGGAAGGGTTGCCAGGAGAAAGCATCTACTCTCTAAAAAGAACACAGCAACATGGCTTAGGTTTACAAAGTTGCATCTTAAACCACACCTTTGGACAGACTAGACCAAAGTGGAGATGTTTGGACATAATGCACAGTGCCATGTTTGGCGAAATCCAAACAGCATGTCAGAACAAGCACCTCATACCAACTGTCCTGCACATTAATCAAGATGTGATGATTTGGGCTTATTTTGCAGCCACAGGACCTGGGAGCCTTGCAGTCATTGAGCTGACCAAGGTATTCTAGAGTCAAACGTGAGGCCACCTGTATGACAACTAAAGCTTGGCTGAAATTGGGTCATGTAACAGGACAATGATACCAAGCACACCAACAAATATACAACAAAATGGATGAAAAGGAAAAGAATAAAAGGTGTTGCAATGGTCAGATAGAAATGTGACGGGACCTTAAGACAGGACTTGACAAACCTGTTTGGGATCTAAGAGCCAGCTAAAAAAAAATAAAAAAATAAAAAAATAAAGTTATGTCTACCTCCAGCTCCACTGGAAGCGCTTCCCAGATCGAAACAGAACTGTTTCTTCATCTCAATGGAAATAAACTGCAGAGGCAGGTAATTGCCCAGAGTAACTACGTGCAAAGCCTTTTCATTTAACTCTAATACGGCTCACTATAAGAAACACTCCACTGCCCAAATACAAAATAAATAAAAATTACTGTTTAGTAGATACACCCCAAATAAAAATGTGCATGCATTTAAATTATGCCTTTTTTCATTGGAGCTATATCTAAAAACAGCTTGAAAACTGCAGATCTTGTCTGCTGCCTTTGCAAGCCTTCCCCTTCTAACCCCACCCAGAAAGGCAGATGCTCTGGGCATTTGCTGCCTCTTGAGTTCAGTGTAAATAAGCTAACCACACCACAAAGTAACAGGACCTGTTATCTGCTTGAAGAGCCAGGGGTGTAACTAGGTTAATTTAGAAAAGTGTCAAAAAAGAAAAAAGAAAAAAAAAATATATACTTCTAATGCAAAGCTTTTCAGCAAGCTATAATGTCACTTTAAGAGTGTGATTGGACAGTCACAGGACATCTGTGCTGGAAAAGAAAAGAAGGGTTTGCAGGTACTAGATCTACACCTATTGCATAGTTCATATATTGCCAAAGACAACATGCAAAACAAATGACATGCACAATTTCTTTAGGTGGAGATCTACTAAATATTTCTAATGGAGTGTTCCTTACAGGATCACTCAAAACACCATAATCACTACAGGCACCCTCATATTGTAGTCAGTTTTATTATGGCTTGACTTTAGACATGTGCCAATGTTCGTTTTGGGCAGCCTAGACGAATTACCATATATACTCGAGTATAAGCAGAGTTTTTCAGCACATTTTTTGTGCTGAAAAACCCCAACTCTGCTTATTCTCGAGTCAATTTTCTGTATTATGGCAATTCACATTGCCATAATACAGACTGGGGGCTGTGGGGGCTGGCAGCGAGCGCTTGCCTCTCTTGCAGCTCCCTTCTCCTCCGCGCCGGTCCGTTCAGCAACTCTGTCAGCTCCCAGTGTAAGTCTTGCGAGAGCCGCGGGGTCATAGTGCGGCTCTCACGAGACTTACAGTGTAAGCTGACAGGGGAGCTGACCGGACCGGCGCGGAGGGAGCTGACAGGAGCTGCAAGAGAGGTAAGCGCTCTCTGCCAGCCCCCCCACTGAACTGCCAATGCCACTGGACCACCAGGGAGTGAGAGACCCCCCTCCCTGCCATGTATCAAGCAGGGAGGGGGGACGAAAAAAATATAATAAAATATTAAAAATAATAATATAAAAAAATATTACAATTATAATAATTAAAAAAATAATAAAAAGGCCCACCCCCCACCAAGGCTCTGCATCACACACACTGCACTCATACATGCATTCATTATATACACACTGTAAATAAATATTAAATTAACATGATTTTTTTTTTTTTTTTTCTCCAAGTGCCCAAGATCCTTGCTATATATGACAGTTTCGGTTAGGGGGAACAGACCAACATGCGAAGAGAACCTTAGGTTGGTAAATGTGAGTGTCTGGGTGCGTGTATGTTGGAGTGTTGCGTTGCAGTGTGTGTCGTTTTCTATCTTGTGCCATGCCTTGCGTGTGAGTGGCGTTTCATCAGGTTACTGACCCGTGCCAACTATAATTTCTTACTTCACCCCTCTGTAGTTGGTAGTCCCTGATAGCTGCGTCTGTGTTTTGGTAGTCCGAGTTATCAGGATGGGGGTGTTGCCTGGGGGAGCTGTTGGCTGTCGCTGTCTGACCTTGTCCTGTTCAGTGTTCACAACCGCTGCGGGTTCAGTTTCCTTCGGGGGTACAGCATGCTTACCGTGGCTGTCCTCCGTCCCTTCTTGTCCCCTGTTCCCCTGTCTAATTCTCACGTCACTTGGACTAGTCTGCCCCCGAGGTTGATGTCTCTGTCGGTTCTGATAGGGTATTCGTATCGTCACTGTATCGTCTGTCGGTTATGACTGTCTGTGTCGTTGTTTTGAGTTGGGGTGCGTGTGTTGTGGTTGACGTGTATCATCGTTATCGTGTGTGTTCAGTGTTTCTCCCCAGTCCCAACTCACTGTCGGTGTCTTGAGAGGTCAGAAGGAAATGTCCCCCTAGTGGAGTCAGCTCGCCCGTCAGTAGAGCGGAGGATCTAATTTTATTTAGAAATTTACCAGTAGCTGCTGCATTTCCCACCCTAGTCTTATACTCGAGTCAATAAGTTTTCCCAGTTTTTTGGGGTAAAATTAGGGGCCTCAGCTTAAATTCGGGTCGGCTTATACTCGAGTATATATGGTAAATTACTTTTAATACATATAAAGACAAATTGATTGGTTCGTATATGGATTTGAGGAGTCTTTTCAGGTACATCTCATACGGATTGATTTGTCCATATATGCATTAAAATGCACTTCATTTGGTTGGTCTGCCTTGGATAGAAAAGGAATATTTACATGTGTTTTTGGGATTCGCCAGGAACCACTACTTCAGACAGATGAGTGTACAGTTAGCCCCTAATGTTTAGAGAGATATATATACACACACACTTTTTTATATAGCGCCAGCAAATTCCGTAGCGCTGTACAATACTAACAGTTGCGTAATTGTAACCAGACAAATGGACGCACAGGAACAGAGGGGTTGAGGGCCCTGCTCAATGCTTACATATATACATACCAAAAGAGTTGTGGTGGGGAAAAAAATTGTGGATGAAAACCCCTTCCACCTGAAGTGGATAGTTAATACATTGCTAGACACAAATACACACACCAGTCAAGCCATAAGACTAGTGTTTCCCACAGAAATCTCACTTTGACAGTGAAAGGGATTCTAGGTAGGCATATGCAAATTAGCTAAACAAAGAACCACATTTTTGCCTCATAATACCATTTTATACATGGATTCCTTGGAGTATGTGTCTGCTGTATACAACAGCTTTTTGAAACACAACTCAGGAAGGAGTAAAACAAGTGAATCACTCATTTGCATCCGCGTACCATGAATCCATTGCAGTAGTGAGAGCACTGTTAAAGTGAGATTTCCGTGGGAAAAGCAAATCCTTATGGCTTGACTGGTGTGTGTATTTGTGTTTAGCAATGTAATAGAGAATATATATTCCAAGGTCTTCTTAATCCAGTAAAACGTGGCATTTATTGGTTACTTAAAAAAAAAAAAAAAAAAAAATCTCTCTCTCTCTCTAATATATATATATATATATATATATATATATATATATATATATATATATATATATATATATATATATATATATATATATATATATAAAATCACTCATTGGATTTTCTCCAAGAAGTAAATTGTATTTAAAAAAAAAAAAAAATCAATGTTTCGACCCGTAGGTCTTTATCGAGATCATCTTGATAAAGACCTAAAGGTCGAAACGTTGATTATCTTTTTTTAATTTTTATTTTTTTTAATACAACACATTTTACTTCTTGGACAAAATCTACGGAGTGCTCTAAATTTTCTATCTTCTATACTTATGCTGCGTAGCACTGTGGTTAATTGGATTAAGACTATATTAAAGTAGTGTCAGATTCCCAACTTTGTCTGAGCGATATATATCTATCTATATCTCTGAGAGATAGATATCTATCTCTCCGAGATATAGATATATCTATATATATTAAGATAGATATAAAGATAGATAGATAGATATAAAGATAGATAGATAGATAGATATAAAGATAGATAGATAGATATAAAGATAGATAGATAGATAGATATAAAGATAGATAGATATAAAGATAAATAGATAGATAGATATAAAGATAGATATAAAGATAGATAGACAGATAGATAGATATAAAGATAGAGATAAATAGAGATAGATAGATATAGATATAGATAGATATAGAGAGATTTATTATTATAATAAACACACAAACTACAGCAGACAGACCAAAAGAGGTCCCAAAAGGACACTACCTGTGATGTCCTTGCTCATGGTTTGCAGCTTTGAAGGGGACATGACCACTGGCTGTGGAAAGTCTTCTTCCTTGATAATGGGTTTTGAGTTGCCAGTCTGGTTTTGGAAGGAAGTGCCTCCACTGATGAGAATAAACTTATTGGGCCCTCCATTTGCCCTACCACGTGCGGTCAGTGCCTGGATAATGCTCTGGACATCAGATTCTGGTGGCAAGACTACAAGTTGAGTATCAGGAATGGTCGGGTGGCTCATTATTCGAACATCAGATAGGATATTGACACCTTCTCCACTGCTCCCAGATGGACTTTGTATTGAATTCGGCTTAAGTGCTGAGATTTGGGTTTGACTTTCAGTGGGGTTTCCCACAGAGGTTATTTGGGCGCTCTGACTAAAGTTAGCTGGTCCATTGTCCGCTTCACTGTCAGTACTGGCATGCTCAGTAGGTCCACTTAGTTGAAAAGGGTAGACATTGGCTTGGTGTGATGACTCAATGACACCTAACCTGTGGACATTGCCATGTTGGGAAGGCTCAGAAACAGCTAGCCTGGGAGTACTATCATGTAGAGAAGACTCATGGACCCCTTGCGTCTGAGCCAGGGACTGCTCGGCAGACTCCATCAGGGTGGCCTCTCCCTGCCCGGACATTCCAGAGTGGATGGCAGCATTGTGCTGGGGAGGATTCAGTCTGCGTCTCTTAAGAATCAATGGCCTTCGGGGGCTTGACCTCATGATGCACTTTTACAACTACTGGCAGCCATTGAATGCACAGATCCTAAAATAATAAACAAACAAGTAACTTTTAATACACATGTAACATAACATAATTCAGTGCACACCATACTCAAACATTCACAATGAGCTATATGATATGAATGGGTGAATGGGCTTTAAAACATGCTCTTAACCCCTCAAGGACCAAACTTCTGGAATAAAAGGGAATCATGACATGTCACGTGTCATTAAGGGGTTAAAGGGACACTATAGTCACCAAAAAACTTTAGCTTACTGAAGCAGTTTTGGTGTATAGATCTTTCCCCTGCAGTCTTACTGCTCAATAGTCTGCCATTACGGATTTAAATCACTTTGTTTATACATCCCCAGACACACCTCCCTACATGTGAATAGCACAGTCTTCCTAAACACTCTAAACCTGTAGAGTCATCTAATGTTAACACTTTCTTTATTGCAAATTCTGTTTAATTTAGAATATCTTATCTTCTGCACTGCTAATAGCTTGCTAGACCTTGGAGGTGCCTACTGTATGTAATTAAAGTACAAATTACGGGGGCGAGGCCTGACAGCCAAGATGGCCGATCGCACATTCTCTGAGCTCCAGCCATGCAGCGCATAAGCACGCAATTATTGACCGACCCACTAATGCTGGCAGCACAAGGTGACCACAGACCAACCCAAAAACGAACGAGCAACAGAATGATACCGGTCTGGCACCGAAACAACAAGGAAAAACCCAGACCGGCCATGCGGCCTATACATGAGCGAAGCCTGAAGCCCGGGGGAAACAGCCGATCTCCCGGCACGGGACCCGCTCACAAGCATGGATCTGACACAGCCCTGCTGCCCCCCTCCCCCCCTGGACCGGCAGGGGATATCCCGGTCCTCGCTGGAGACGATAACTCCCGCACCACAGCCTGCTCAAGCGACGAAGCCTACCGCAAGACAGGGCAGCCCAGACCCAAACAAGATGGCGGTGCAGTCACAGCCTACGATGAACCGCACACTTAAGCCTCCCAGGAACACAGGGGAGTTCTACGATAGGCTTTGTGCCAGCCTGTGGACAAAGCTTCATGCCCGGAGATGGGCCTTCCAGAGGGCGATGAAAGCGGTGGCGGCATGGATCCGACCGGCGACACCTAGGAGGGAATCCACCTCGCACCTCCAAAGCGGCCCCTCGATGGAACCGAAACCAAAGACTTGCACGGAGGGAAACAGCGCCATGCTCCTTAGGCGCCGGCAAGTACACCCTCACGCCTCAGTATGGGACCTACCAGCGAGCACGACCTGCTTGCCCCCGAGTGGCCCCAACGACCCTCACGAAACAAGGCGCTACCCCCCACACGAGCAGTGCCGGCCGTGGGGCTGACCGGGAGGCAGCGAGGCCTAACACCAGCGGGGGACATGGACGGAGATCCCCCCACGGCGCACGGGAGAGCGTGGACCAAAGGGCGAGAGAACCCATCACTAAGACCCTCACAGCTAGACTTACAAGCAACAAGTGAGAGAACCGCCGCCCGGCGGGCCATTACAGGAGCAGACAATATGGGCACGACGACAGCTATGCAGAAGTGGGGCAGACGGCACAACACGACCCGCAACCCTGAAGCCCCCCAGGACTTAGGTGGGGAGGCCGGGTCCTTACCGATCACGGGAGTCGGCTGAACGTTGCTACCTCACTGAGAGCTGGCCCGCTGCCACTCCACCGCATCCACGCGGTCACCCTGGACTCTAGCCCACACTTCTGTGATTTTGCCTCGACCTCACGGAACTCAGATAAGCAAAATGTTGTTGTTGATAAATAGACTGTGGGCATTGTTTCAACCAAGTGACTACCTGTTGGCTCAACAACTAGTTAACCTTAACAAAGCAGTTAATACTTATGTATAGTGCATGTGGCAACACTACCTTGAATATTAACCAGGATAACTTACCTAGCATTACCTGCATGTTATTAGCTTTACCTAGCATGTTTAGCCTGTGAATGGCCATCCACCCCACCATCTATCTTATTATATCTTGCACCTACATATGTATGTGTTAGCCAGAGATTAGCCTGCACAGCCCCATTAGCGTTACCTATTTTGATTTCATATAACAGGCTTATACCTACACCATGGGACTGCCGAGCAGGATATTTCACAGCCTACACCAAGCATGCATGACACATCACAATGCTCTTGAGAGCAGATATTAATAGGCTGTAGTAGGCTTTATAATACAACTTAGTTTACAATTAACGGTCAAACATGCACAGTGCATATACTTTAACCACTACCGACATGCTGTTCATATAAGTTAGCACACACTGTGGTATATTTATCTCTGTCTTTAGCAACTCGCCATAAGCATACATTGTGCATCAACCTCCACTACAACCATTAAGTGAGTAACCCAATCTAATATGCACTGTTAGTTTCCACTAACTCACTATAGGCACACACAGTGCATACACCTTGTATTACTACGACTACGCTCATGATATTGCCAACATACACGAAGTTATTCCTGTTTCTATTAATCTCAATGCATATCACCTTGCTGTATTTAGCTACTCCGTGTCAGACTACAAAGCATATCTTTATCAATCCTTATGTATTTTCATTCACTGACACGTCTTGACTTAACCTGTATTTTACTTAAAAATTTGTGCACCGTATTTTTTATGCCATGTTACAACCTGTTGACAAACGGTCTCATACAGCTATTGTGGCGTAACAGACCTAAATGTTAATTCATGCATGAACAAAAATAAAGAATTTTAAACAAAAAGTACAAATTACAGAGCAGGAGAAAATAAATGTTAACGCAAGTTTAACATCTGATTGAAAATGAAACCATTTTGTTTCCACGTAGGCTGTGTCGTTCACAGCCAGGGGAGGTGTGACTATGGCTGCATAACCAGAAACAAAAGTGATTTAACTCCTGAATTACAGAACGGAGCAGTAAGACTGGAGGGGCATGATCTACACAGCAAAATTGCTTCAATAAAATGGACACTATAGTCACCAGAAAAACTACAGCTTAAAGGAACACTAAATTACTTTAGCTAAATAAAGCAGTTTTAGTGTATAGATCATTCCCCTGCAATTTCACTGCTCAATTCACTGTAATTTAGGAGTTAAGTCACTTTGTTTCTGTTTATGCAGCCCGAGCCACACCTCCCCTGGCTATGATTGACAGAGCCTGCATGAAAAAAAAACTGGTTTCACTTTCAAACAGATGTAATTTACCTTAAATAATTGTATCTCAATCTCTAAATTGAACTTTAATCACATACAGGAGGATCTTGCAGGGTCTAGCAAGCAATTAACATAGCAGGGGATAAGAAAATCTTAATTAAACAGAACTTGCAATAAAGAAAGCCTAAATAGGGCTCTCTTTACAGGAAGTGTTTATAGAAGGCTGTGCAAGTCACATGGAGGGAGGTGTGACTAGGGTTCATAAACAAAGGGATTTAACTCCTAAATGGCAGAGGATTGAGCAGTGAGGCTGCAGGGGCATGTTCTATACACCAAAACTGCTTCATTAAAGGACCACTCTAGGCACCCAGACCACTTCAGCTTAATGAAGTGGTCTGGGTGCCAGGTCCAGCTAGGGTTAACCCATTTTTTTTTATAAACATAGCAGTTTCAGAGAAACTGCTATGTTTATTAATGGGTTAAGCCTTCCCCCAAATCCTCTAGTGGCAGTCTCATTGACAGCCGCTAGAGGCGCTTGCGTGATTCTCACTGTGAAAATCACAGTGAGAGCACGCAAGCGTCCATAGGAAAGCATTGTAAATGCTTTCCTATGCGACCGGCTGAATGCGCGCGCAGCTCTTGCCGCGCGTGCGCATTCAGCCAACGGGGCTGAACGGAGGAGGATTGGAGGCAGAGATCTCCCCGCCCAGCGCTGGAAAAAGGTAAGTTTTACCCCTTTTCCCCTTTCCAGAGCCGGGCGGGAGGGGCACCCTCAGGGCACTCTAGTGCCAGGAAAACTAGTGTTTTCCTGGCACTAGAGTGGTCCTTTAAGCTGAAGTTGTCATTGACATTCAGTGTCTCCACCCTCTGCATGGACACACTGAACTTTACTCAGAGATGCATTGATTCAATGTATCTCTGAGGAGATGCTTATTGGCCAGGGCTTTGTTTGAACGGTGCTGGTTTTGCCCCTGATGTGCCTCCTTGACTGAACCAATACAATGCTTTTCCTATGGGAAAGCATTGTGATCGGCCAAGATCACCACTTCTGATAATGTCAGCTAAGGAGGCAGAACAGCAGCAGACTGGAATAAAAGTACAATTTTACTATATTTAGGGGAAAAAGACTAGATTGTGTTTTTAACACTCTAGTGTCAGGAATACCTGTTTGAGTTAGTGATCCTATAGTGTTCCTTTAAGCAAGTTTGATTGGGGCCTATAGTGTCCCTTTAAATATATTCAATTATTTTAATGACTTTGATCCTGACAAAGTGGCATTTAGAGTTTTTGTTCTTTTTATTGAAGTACCAATCCACTGCACGGTGCTATGAAAATAATTAAGACAAAGAAATAAATCATTGAAATAGGAACACCACACTCACACCAGAACTAGGGTGCTAAGCCAGATCTGAGGCAGACTAGGCCTCAATCATGTAGCTGAGAGATCAGATTTGGTCCAGGGTGTCAAATGACTGTACAGACATAATGTTGCCGTTACATTTGCGGTGTTATGGAAAAAAATAAAAAATCTGTATATTAGATAGTGAATTTTAAAAAAAAATTCTCTGAAAACAGCCAGATTGAAAAAAAAATAAAAAAACATTTTTTTCAAAGGCAGCCATATTTTCACTTTGGCTTTTTTTTTTTGCCCAAAACATAAAAACATTTAAACTCCTGACATTTCACATTTTTATTAATATACTATATAATATCTGTAGTGAGACATGTTGTCCTATATAATTGTGACTATTACAGTTATTAAGCTGGTGTGAGCAGGGTCTACCTATTATTGCTCCTGTAACAATTTATAATGGTCTCATTTATTGTATGAACTCCCCCATTACAGAATAAGTGGTCTCTCTATTAATACCAATAATACAGTAATAGTTGAAGCTGGCCATCCCTGGGTGACTATAGAGGAGGCTGGTTTGTGTGCAGGCCGAGCTAGGAGATAGTCAGTGTGACACATAGAAAGCTCTGTGTGTGTACACTGTATCAGCCTCCGCCGCCGCCGCCGCACTCTGCCCGCACGCCGTGTACACATAACATACCGCCAGCGGTCTGTACCCGGTCTGTGCGCCGCCTCTGACCCCGCCGGTTCCTTTCTGTCAAGTCTACCCGCAGTTCAAATTTTCGCGCTTTGCGGCACGTTCCGTCAGCTGGCTGAACTGACCAATCAGAGACGCCTACGTCTTGCGTCATCCTAGCGCTGTCCAATCAACAGACAGCCTGAAGCGTCCCCTCAATATTGCCAAATCCGGACGCAGCCGTTTAGTCGTTTGCAGGTAGACCAATCACAATGCTCGACGATGTAGTAGACAGACGAACAACCAATGAAAGTGTTGGCCGCTGGTTACGTCACTTGAAAGGGGGGAAAAACGAACTGACACCGGGATAACGGGGAGTAGAGCGGATATCCGGTTTGTTGGATGAAGGAGGAGGTAACCGAGCTGCACTTCCCCTCAGTTAGAGCGTGTGAGAGCCGCCCGCGTTCAGGGTGTCCGCTCTGTGTATCCTGATACACAATAGCCATGCAGGCAGCGGGTCTGTGTGATTACAGTTAGCAAGATACCGGATAGCTGCCTCAGATATTCACTAAACCGAGAACTGACCACAAAATAATGAATAACTGGTAAATAAAAAAAAAAAAAAAACTACAAAATTCTCTTTTCTGTTTGTTTTGGCCCAAATTTTACAATTATTTAAACTGTCCAGATAATGAGTTGCAGCAGAGGAAGCCGGTAATGCTCTTTCACAGCACTAGTCACCAATAGGCGTGTCCCCTTCAGAGAGGAGTATTGGGGAGCTAATGCGCATGCATGTCAAATTAGAATTTCCCAATAGGAAAGCATTAAATCAGTGTTATAGTATGGGCGCTGCTTCATCACGTGGCCGTGTTTTACTCAGTTAAGCGGAAGCAGCTCTAGTAGCTGTCACAGTGACCGCCACAAGAGGCGGACGTAACCCAGCAATATAAACATTGCAGATTCTACAAAAAACTACAATGTTTTACATCGCAGGGTTAAAATGACAGGGATACTGCACCCAGACCACTTCATTGTGCAAGGGGAGACCTAAATTCCCTCCCTACGCATGAGCCGGTAGAACGGTCCAATCTAATGCTTCTCTATGAGTAGCATTTGATTGGATCATGAGGAGGAAACGGAGACATCAATGGGAGTGTAAAAATCAGAGCGTGGAGCTTCACCCAGCGCTGGATTCCAGGTAAGTTTTTTTTTTTTTTTTTTATTCGCAGATTAATCAGGGTGAATAATGCCCAGTACCAGTGCTGTTCATGTTGGATTGATTTTGATAAGTGTAAATTCTGTATTATCAATTTGGTTGAAGAGGGGACGGCGGTCTTACCATTCCCAAGCAGTTTGAGGGGGGAAAAACCCCACAAAGCTAGCATCTGCACCCATACACTCTTGACCACATGTTAGTAGTGAGTTATAGTGACTATGTTGCATAGCACAGGGTCCAAAATTTCAATTAGACGTTGGTGAGTAAAAATTTGGCCCTTGTCGGTAGAATTTTATGGACTCTCCACACTACATATTGCTATTTTGGCCTATAAATTCACTGTTAAGCAAGATATACTGGAGTAAGATGCTGAAATTGTTTTGTTGCGATTGTTTGTTTTGTGATTTATTCTTTTAATTTAAAGGAACACACCTGGCACCATAACGACTACACTTCATTAGTTATGCTGCCAGGAGTGACCTGGCGCCCTCACAAAAAAAGTCAAACCATTTATCACCTTACCAGATGCCAGTTATTACTTTCATGAGAGCCGGAAGCGCTCTGCATCAAGCTGGCCCAGCGTTTAACTCAAGAAATTCAATAAAAACTCTGTGCAAGAGGTTCCGGCTGTCAGTGGAGATAGTGACTATTGTCTGGCAGGCCCCACTTAAGTTGCCAGGCATGCTGTAACAGTCAATAATGCTTGGAGTGTCCATTTAAATTGCTGCAGGGTGTATATTAGATTACCATTCCTTATTGATGGTCACTGACCAAATGTACTAACGAAAGGGCTACCTAGTGAAAAAACAACAACTCGGACCTACCATTGTCTAGCAACTCTAACCCATTCATTGCTATGTCAATTTTACAGATGTATCCATTGTCTGATACTTACAAATCACTTTGTAATGTTTGCCCCTTTCTTGGTTACTAAGTTCAAACCCCATGTTTACATCTCCGTCTTCTCGTAGATTTGCGGCTGCCATACAACTACAAGACTTTCTGCGACAGTACAATTAATGTTTCCTGTGCCCCTACTGCTTTTTTTCTTGCTGGGCATTTTCCACCATTGTCTGTGGCACCATGTGGTTCCTGGTTTTCTGTCCTCTAAGTGCTGATGCCTCGTAGGAAACGCATTGCATATAACCCACGTAAAGCTCAGCTGGTATTTTTAGAAAGCCCAAAGCCAGGTCAACTCCATGAATATGGGCCTCACCCAGAAAAGACAGACACTGTATGTGTACCAACAAAGCCCCTGGATGAGAGTACATCAGTATCCTGGGTAAGTAATGAAAAATACAAGCAGTAAGAAGAACGTTTGTGAATTTGTAATATTCTTCCTTTTTTCCCTCTTACCAGTGCCTGCTAGATTAATTGACCAGTTAGTAGCTCTAAACTACCTTGGTTATTCTTGGCACTCTGCCATTGGCTAGTGAAAATTAACCTCCTGGTGTGTCATAGATCCTCCAGGCTTGCAGTGGGAAGTAAAATTTATGGGCTGGATCTAGTAAAGGTCTGATATGAGGAGAATTGACGAGATAAGTAATAATTTGTAGCAAGCTTTGAGAAACAGGGTTGTTGGTAGTATTCTTTATTGTAGAAATAAAAAAAATTGCTGTCTGAGGAGGTGGAAACAGAGCCATCGGCGAGGGTCCTCATTGCTGGAATCAGGTAAGTGTTTAAAGGATAGTTAAATAGATTAAAAGAGACTTGCGTCCATCAAGTTCAGCCTTCCTCACATATGTTTTTGCTGTTGATCCAAAAGAAGGCAAAAAACCCAGTCTGAAGAGCTTCCAATTTTGCAACAAACTAGGAAAAAATTCCTTCTTGACCCCAAAACAGCATATAATAGGATCTTTAACACTTTGCTGCAGGGGGGGGGGGGGGGGGGGGAAATGACGACAATATAGTGTTAGCCTAACACATGCTCTGAAGATATTTACAGATTTTTAAAAAAAAAAAGGGTTATGCACGGTAAGCGAGGATGCTAAGATAACCAAGTCTCACATGCGCTAGAGAGCAGGTATGTGTTCAGGTGGATTCCCCCGAACAGAGACCAGCTCACTAGTGCAGGAAATCCCTTGAATCTATGTTCAGGGAAAATTCACCAAACAGACAAGAGCCCCAGAACAGGGAATCTCTCAAATCTGTTTGGGGGATATTCCCCGAACATAGACCAGCTCTCTAACGTGGCGAATTCGAGTCAGAGCTTTCGTTATGCAGGTAAGTCGCAAAGGAATCCCTGTAGAAAAAATATAGGAATTAGTGAGAGACTGTGTGATAGAGTGCTTCAGTAGATAGAACCGAAAATTGTTTGAGTGAAGGACTCACATAAAGCTAAATTTATTGTATGAATATACATACAGGTGTTCACGGAGTTCCACTCACAACTAGTAAGTTGGAGGTGCACCCTTACTGCATAAGTGTGTACTTTGAGCTAATAAAAAGAAGGCATATTATGTATTCAACAAGACAGACGAGATGGCAATCTTCAGAGTTGGGTAACAGAGAATATTAACCAAATCAAGTCCCAACCACCATGATAATTGTATGTTGTATGGTTTTTGTAATGATACCTAATATAAAAGATGTATAGAGGCAAGCAACTCTGCTAGATTTTGTAGTTTAACATTTATGTTGTAGTCACTTAATTTTTATTTTTGCACAAAAGTTTGGTATTATTACTATTTCACATTAAAACAAATACAAATTTGGGAAACCATGTGGAGCTCATTTATTATATTTAATTTCCCTAGATCTCAGATCAGTGGCAGCCCATGCCAATTTTCAAATTTGTTCTCACTGTAAACTTACAGCAAGGTGATTTTTGTTTCATTTTAAGTGGAGATTACTTTACATTTATTATGAATTTAGTTTTGAATAACACTGTCCTGCACTGCTGGATTAACTCGCTCTGTTCACTTATTTATTTTTCTTTTATTCTTTCTTTCTCTCACTTTTTTCTTTTTTTTCTTCATTATAGGTATCTCCTCAGTTTGATCAAACCGAGCCTTTACATTTCCCAGGCCGTCGCCGTCCACAACACACATCCATCAACAGCACCATACACAACAAATCCAGGAATACAAGTTGCATTAGAAGCAGAGCAACTGTATGTAAATTTCCCACTTTGTCATTCACGAGCAAAGCAACCTCTGAAAAAAGACAGACCAGATCTGTTTGTTCAAGAAAAAAATCTGCATTACCTATGTGTACTGAATCTAGGGTAGTTGTATTACCACAGTCTCCCATTCCCCAGGAAAGTTCATATAACAGAACCCTAAGTCCTCCAGATCTGCTGACTCCAGATAAAAGTTTACAATGTAAACAAAGCATGCAACTCTCGAATAAACAACGAACACCTATTATAAATGAAAAGTCCGATCAGCGTGACAGGCTCATCAACTCACAAGTAGGAGACTCTGTGCAGGTGCTAGCAGAAGACACTCCAGAACATCAATATGGAATGCGTGTCACATGGAGGAGGCGGGAACGATTCATGAGATATTTGACAGAACGCGGAAGACTTGAGAACAGTCAGATTTTGGTGAAGAAATGAGAACGGGCATTTGACAGAGCATTGCCAGCATATTAGGGTCATTTGCACATGTTGACTGAATTGCAGCGTCTTCACGGATATTAGTGAGCAGAATTCACTAATCACAGGATTCTCGTAGGCTTTTGAACAGGGAATATTGGTCTGTCCATTGTACTCTGTGGGATCTTGGCAGCAAATACATAATTAGTTTTAACTGACCTCTACTATGGTCACTAAACATATGAGCCTGATCTGCTGAGGATACACATGCACAGAGTGATTGTCTCATTTACATTACACAATGATAAACTTCACAGTGTGGTGTACTATATCTCATTGTAAACAGGAAAGCCCTGAAACTCTTACAAAATGTGCTATAGACTGCAGGCAAGCTTTTGATAATGCAGGAAACTGACAGGTTTTATTCAGTTATGGGCTGCCTATGGTATCCCAGTTATGACCTTGGCAACAACTTCAGTGCCAAATTATGTAATCACTGGTCTACGTTAATACTCCAAAATAATTACTGTATTTTGTGTGTAACCATTTAACACACCATGCACTTAAGTATATTTTATACTGCTTACATTTTCACTTTGTAAATATACATTTCTTTAGGTGTACAGTTTAAGTGAACAGGTGATAGCTTATGAATATGTGATTTGCATTGCTTTCATGGGATTGAGAGTGCATGCCATACTTTGTGTGTAGTGAGAATTATGTGTTTATATATGGGATAACAAAATAAATTCAATTCATGCTTCTCAAACAAACTGATGTCTAATAAATCTGTATTTGTGGTTTAATGATAAACTCTATGTGACAGTTTAGAACTTTATGAATTTATGCAACTAAGACATGTTAATATGTGTAATTATCATGTTGCAAATTTCTGAAATGCACCATCCCTTTCACATTGGGCATCTGGATTGTAAAGTAGTAAGGGGCATCTCAGGGAATGGTAGTAGTGGACGATGTATCGGCTTGTTTTTCAAAAAACAAGTGATTTATCACTGCTACATATGCAGCACCTAAAAACGTATGCAAGTTAATGGGATGTGCCATGTGTACCGTGTATACCTTAGGATTTTTGTCAAGCTGTTGAAAATGATTTGAGAAAAATAGAGGGTCTCAACGTATTCGTTTATAGCACCATATACAGTCTATAAGTTATAGTAGTTATGTAGTTTAGATAATTGGTTTGGCTCTGCAATGGGGGCAGGTGGAGCCTTCCTGTGGCCATATTGCCATGCACTTAAAGTGAAACCAGTTACTGTAATGTAACTGGATGATAAATTCCCCAAGTCCATAGCTTTCCAAGCAAATGACACCTTGTTCTTGGGCTTAAATTTCCTCAAGTTGGTCAGGAAGATGCTGTGGATATTGAGTTTCTTGCATTGACTGATGGTCCCCTCCATCAGTTCTTGGAAAGGCCCTTAGGGTTTTCTAGATTAGGTGCTGGAGAACAGGTGGCGTGGGGGCTTGTGAGCAGGTTTTAAAACCTGCTGGATGTTCTCTTCAATATGGCTTGCAAGATGCTGGAGGTCCACTTCATCTTGCACTGCAGGAGGTTGATGCTGAATTTGGACCCTAATAGGTTTGTCCCTTACATTCTTGCTTTTCTGTAAGCAACTTGTTCTTAGCATAATGAAATAGCTGTCTTTGGTAAATTTTGTATGTGATACTGTGGTGGAATCTCGGTAAAAATAAATTTAGTAGGCCGAGATTACCACGTGGCATGTGTACGTGCATATACTGGCGTATTGGTCGGTTGGTTGTACGTGGCAAAGATACGATCAGTAGTGTATGGAGCATGTGCGAGAATACCGGATATAGTATTCCCCTCCTCCATTGTGCTGGACAAGCCATGCGGTCGAACAGGAAGTTCTTATTCGTTTTGATTGGTTAAGAGAATGTGTGGGTGGAGCTTATTATGGGAGGAGTTACATGCCTATATAAGGGGCCTACACTATTGTCTGGGGCTCAGAACTTGTTGTATTTTGGTGACATTAGTCCCTCTGAGTCCCGATCGGTGAACCGAATAAAGAATCCCTTCCTGAAGAAACCTGTGTCCATCTCTCTGTGCTTGGCTTCCGTCAGTTTCTCCGGTATCATTTGGTGCATTGGCCGGGAAGCTCATCGTTCAACGGTAGCTGAGAAGCAGAGGCGTGAGACGGTCTATCTTTGCCCACGTTCTCTACGGCTGCACCCCTGAACTTCTGCGTGGACCTCCCTTCGTCTCGGCGCCACTGGTCTGTTGTCCAGGAGATCATCGGCCTCTACGAAGTAAGTGCTGGGGTGTCCCCGTCGATGAGTGTGAACTCAGGTTCAGGAACGAGGAGGTAAGACGACCGCTGTTTTAGACGGCGGACCCACTAGGGGTTCTGGATACCGATTATGCGGTAGGCCCATAAGGGGTTATTTGTGTATGGAATTGGCCCCCTCCAGTGGAGGGAAGGAGCGAAGGCGCACCGCTCAATTAAACGCTCTTTAGTAAGCCCGTTTAATTTTGGTTTGGAGTCAGGCGGGGTCCTGTGTAAATAGCCCTAGCCGGACACCGGTGTCTTGTCTAGACTAGCGTTCTAGGGTGTATATTTCGTTCGCTAGGTCGGAGGGACCGGGAGACTAAGCGGCGCCTGTGTAAATTCGGTTCGCTAGATCTCAACCTATCTTGGCTAAGTGGGAAGGCGTGTAAATTTGGAACCCACTAGACTTTTGATAGAGTAGACAGACTAAGAGGGTACTGTTGTAAATTCCGCCCTCTAGTTCGCTATATGTGGTGCTTGGGCAGTGTGGCTAACCAAAACGGATGTAGATAGTTTTAGGTAGTCCATCAAGGTACTGGCCAATAGATTAGTTGGGAATTGTATATGTGTTAAAGATTGTTTTAGTAGCGTGGATATCTTGCTAGATAGCTTGAGCTCTGCCGTCTAGCGAGAGTGTGAATAGTGTGTAACTGTATTATAGCGCACGGTACCATAACCATGTATAATTACTGACATTGTAAATAAGTACTAATAATTGTCGTCTATATTGCATGTCTAACACCATAACCACTATTAATTGTACTGTGACTTTAAATTGTACTTTAACCTATGCTAACCGTACTGTAACTAACTACTGTTTGTAAAGACGATGTTACTGGGGTATGTTATAGACGGGTAATTCAAATATAGGGAATTATAGCGTGGGTGACTGTATAGTTTCGCCAAAGGGCATAGTATCTAGTACTTAGTGACTGGTGTAACAGCTGTGTGTGTACGGGAATTCCCTGAGTGATTTGTTGTGTGCGTTTCACTTAGTAACTGTACCACGTGGTGCTGTTGCCGAGGGAACGGGTGTGACCGTTGATAGTGTTTGCTTAGTATCCGTTGGAAACAACGCTCCATTGTTAAGTATGGGCGCGTCAGGTTCGACGATTTTGGATCCCTTAGGATGCATGTTAAAGAATTTTAAAAAGGGATACACTAAATGTGATTTTGGGGTAAAAATGTCTCCAGCACGCTTGATAACATTATGTAATAGGGAATGGCCTACTTTGGTTGCCGCATGGCCGCCACGTGGCAGTTTGGATCCTAATCTGGTACAGCGTGTACACGTGGCTGTATCAGGTAGGCCTGAACTTTACGGCCAGTTTCCATATATTGATGGAGGCAGGATGGATCCGAGTATGCCACGAGGAGCAATGTCGCCTCATGGTGGCCAGGACTCGCTTGTCCACTAGGGCCATGATTACGCCCATTTTGGACACGCCGCATGACTAAGTAACAGCCGCATGTCAGTAACAGCCGCATGACTAAGTATCAAGCTATGTTGTGTGAAAACCCAAGAGTGCATTTAGAGACTGTCAATACCTTAAAGGACCACTCTAGGCACCCAGACCACTTCAGCTTAATGAAGTGGTCTGGGTGCCAGGTCCAGCTAGCTTTTACCCTTTTTTTTATAAACATAGCAGTTTCAGAGAAACTGCTATGTTTATTCTGAGGGTTAAGCCAGCCTCCAGAGCCTCTAGTGGCTGTCTCACTGACAGCCGCTAGAGGCGCTTGCGTGCTTCTCACTGTGAAAATCACAGTGAGAGCACGCAAGCGTCCATAGGAAAGCATTATGAATGCTTTCCTATGCGACCGGCTGAATGCGAGCGCGGCTCCTGCCGCGCATGCGCATTCAGCCGATGACGTCGCGAGGAAGAAGAGGAGGAGGAGTAGAGCTCCCCGCCCGGCGCTGGAGAAAGAGGTAAGTTTAACCCCTTCCTCCCCCCAGAGCCCGGCGGGAGTGGGTCCCTGAGGGTGGGGGCACCCTCAGGGCACTCTAGTGCCAGGAAAACGAGTATGTTTTCCTGGCACTAGAGTGGTCCTTTAAATCCAGCTACCCTTTTGCCACAACCTACTGAAAGTCAACACGATTGCTTGGAGGTGATGGATGAAGTATTTTCAAGTAGACCAGATCTTCGTGACTTTCCCATCCAGAACCCTGATGTCCAGTACTATACGGACGGCAGTAGTTATGTGAAAGAAGGGATTCGCTATGCAGGATATACAGTAACAACGATAGACAAGGTGATAGAAGCTCGGCCACTGTCAAAAGGAACATCGGCACAGAAGGCAGAATTGATTGCACGAGCGTTACAATTGGCTGAAGGTTTAAGAGTGAACATCTATACGGATTCCAAGTATGCGTTTTTAACCACTCATGCCCACGGAGCTTTGTATAAAGAAAGAGGACTATTGAATTCAGAGGGTAAAGAAATCAAGTACGCAGCTGAAATATTACAACTACTGGAAGCCGTATGGGAACCGAAAGAAGTTGGTATTATACATTGTCGGGTGCATCTGAGAGGAGATGGTGATGTAACCAAAGGAAATCGGATGGCAGATAATGCAGCTAAGCGTGCCGCTGAATCAGGAAGAGAGGAATATGTGGAACATATAGCTGCTCTTATACCGACTCCACTGTCTCAATGGACTCCAGTTTATACAGCTCAAGAAGAAGAGTGGTTAAAGACTGAACCTGGAAAATACCTGGAGAACAAATGGTATTATTTAGAAGATGGAAGAATAGTTATTCCAGCATCACTAGCTGTAGAAATTGTCCAGAACTATCACAACGGGACACATTCTGGAAGAGATAGTATGGAAGAATCTCTCAGAAAACATTTCTACATACCAAGATTGTCCAACTTGACTCAAGCCATTGTACGAAGATGTGTAATATGTGCTAAGAATAATGCAAGGCAAGGACCAGTGAAACCACCAGGAGTTCAGTATATGGGGGGGACTCCCTATGTCCGATCTACAAATAGACTATACAGTAATGCCTAAATCTGGTGGACATCGCTACTTACTAGTAGTTGTGTGCACCTATTCAGGCTGGGTAGAAGCATGTCCTACTCGTACAGAGAAAGCAGGAGAAATTGTGCGATTCCTGCTGCGAGAAATAATACCCCGATATGGACTACCATGCTCTATAGGATCGGATAATGGTCCAGCCTTTGTTCACCAGTGCCTACAACAACTGACTCATATCCTTGGTATAAAGTGGAGGCTTCATACGGCATATAGACCTCAGAGTTCTGGTAAAGTAGAAAGAATGAATAGAACTATTAAGAACCAGTTGGCAAAGATGTGTCAAGAAACTCGGCTTAAGTGGAATGTTCTTTTGCCTATAGCTCTGTTACGTATTCGTAGTACACCTACCAGAAGGATGGGTCTCTCACCTTTTGAAATCATGTATGGGCGTCCACCTCCCGTACTTGGTAACTTAAGGGGGGATTTGAGTCAGTTGGGAGAAGGAATTCCCCGTCAGCAGGTTGTAGAGTTGGGTAAGACTATGGAGGAGGTACAGAAATGGGTACAAGATAGATTACCTGTGAATATTTATCCCCCTGTTCATAGTTACCATCCAGGAGATCAAGTGTGGATTAAAGAGTGGAACAGTATACCGTTAGGGCCTAAGTGGAGGGGTCTTTATGTTGTTCTTTTGTCTACCCCTACAGCAATAAAGGTGGCTGAAGTGACTCCGTGGATTCATCACTCCAGGGTTAAACCAGCAGCAGTAGATTCTTGGCAAGCTACACCAGATCCAGAGAATCCCTGCAAGATCCGGTTAAAGCGCACGACTCAGTCGGAGTGACGAGGAGACATTTGGATTACAATTGTATTTAAAGAGATTAGTAAGTGAGTGTTTTTGACGGCCATAATAACGCCTGACCACTCACCCACGTATTATAAGCCAGGGTGTCTCGAAGGGACCCCTGTGAAGAAGAGCAGAACTCCATTCCCTGCAGCCCTTACATCCTGGAAGCTGAGGTGCCATCGCACGGACGAAGACTGAGGATGAAGACGTCGAAAGAAGTGTTTTTGATAATGTTTATTTTTGTGTCTTTATATTCAGGAAGGTAGAGGTACCGACACTCCTAGCTGTGAGGTTTGCATTAAGACTACTATAACAGGTAATCATATTTCTCAGACCCTAATTTGGCATTCACAATATGAGTGTAAGGGATATGTGTCTAGGTGTAGATACCTAGGTATAGAATATAGTGTATGCCATTTAGGAGTAGGAGAACCTAAGTGCTTCAATCCGGAGTATCAACCCCGTACAATTTGGTTGACCCTCAGGAATGGAGATCCACAGGGGACCCTAATAAATAAAACTGTATTAGAAACCATACATTCTTCGGGTGTTCTGCTATTTGATGCATGTAAGGCGATATCAAGTGGTAGAAAACCGTGGAATGTATGTGGGGATCTTAAATGGGAGAGAACGTATGGGTCTAACGATAAATATATTTGTCCCAGTAGTAAAAACAAGTACATAAGTCCAAGATGCCCAGATAAGGATTATAATTATTGCCCATATTGGTCTTGTGTGGGGTGGGCAACTTGGGGACAGACAGCAGACAAGGATATGATTGTTACTAAGTTGCCTACCAAACCATATTGTAAGTCTATGGAATGTAACCCAGTCCATATACTTATAAATAATCCTGAACAGTTCTTAGATAGGTTCGGTAATTTATTTGGGTTTCAGATATATGGGACGGGTTTAGATCCTGGGACAATATTGTTTATAGGGATAGAGACCGATACCGTAGCATCCCAAACTCATCAGGTTTTCCATTCTTTTTATGAAGAGATGAGTGTAGATAATAAGATCCCCCATAATGCTAAAAACCTGTTTATAGATTTAGCTGAAAGTATTGCTGGTAGTCTTAATGTGACCAACGGCTATGTGTGTGGAGGTACTAACATGGGAGACCAATGGCCTTGGGAAGCAAAGGAGGTAATGTCCGGTTCTGAGGCAGTTGAACAAATAATATCTTCACAAGCTGATCATCAAATGAGTGTTAGAGGTAAATCTGAGTAGAGATTAAAGACCTCCATCATAGGTTAGGTTTGCATAGCAAGGAAAGGAATAATGTTTATGACAACTGTAGGAGAATTAACTCTAGGGCAAAAAGCTTATGATGATAGTACAAAGAATACAACCTGGTGGTCAGCTTCAAATGTCTCCGAACCACCCAACCCGTTTGCAAGATATACCAATTTAAAGGACGTGTGGTTTGACTTATCTATTACATCTAGTTGGAAAGCCCCAGCAAATTTGTACTGGATCTGTGGTAAGAAGGCCTATTCGGAGTTACCACAGGACTGGGAAGGGGCATGTGTGTTGGGTATGCTCAAACCATCCTTCTTCTTGTTGCCTATTGAAACAGGTGAGACTTTGGGAGTTAAAGTGTATGATGTGAATCATAGGAAGAAAAGGGGACCCATAGAGATAGGCGCCTGGAAAGATGATGAATGGCCTCCCCAGCGTATTATAGACTATTATGGGCCAGCCACTTGGGCAGAGGATGGTACTTTCGGATATAGAACCCCAATATATATGCTCAACCGCATTATAAGGTTACAGGCGGTGGTTGAGATAATTACTAATGAGACCTCACAAGCGCTCAATCTTCTAGCGAAGCATAATACTAGGATGAGGACAGCTGTTTACCAAAATAGATTAGCTTTGGATTACCTATTGGCAGTAGAGGGAGGTGTATGTGGGAAGTTTAACCTGAGCAATTGCTGTCTTCAAATAGATGATGAAGGGCAAGCAATAGCTGAGCTTACTAGCCATATGGTTAAACTAGCGCATGTGCCTACTCAGGTATGGAAAGGGTATAATCCAAGTAGTTGGTTTGGTAATTGGTATGAACAGTTTGGAGGGCTTAAGGCATTGGTAGGTGGAGTCATGCTAATCTTAATGCTGTGTCTACTCCTACCATGTCTTATTCCTTTAGTAGTTAGGTCTGTGCAGAGCATTATAGAGAATATAGCAGAGAGAAAGGCTGCTGCACATATAATGTCTATATATAGGTATGAGGCTCTAAATCTGGGAGAACTAGTACAGGAAGAGGAATGTTGAGGGATTCACATCATCAAAAAGTCTGGTCTGGTTCATGGTAACCTGAGGTATATGCAAACTAAGGTTAAGTGATGCCTCCGTAATTGTGAAATATCAGAGGCATCAAAGGGGGGAATGTGGCGGAATCTCGGTAAAAATAAATTTAGTAGGCCGAGATTACCACGTGGCATGTGTACGTGTATATACTGGCGTATCGGTCGGTTGGTTGCACGTGGCAAAGATACGATCAGTAGTGTACGGAGCATGTGCGAGAATACCGGATATAGTATTCCCCTCCTCCATTGTGCTGGACAAGCCATGCGGTCGAACAGGAAGTTAGTTCTTATTCGTTTTGATTGGTTAAGAGAATGTGTGGGTGGAGCTTATTATGGGAGGAGTTACATGCCTATATAAGGGGCCTACACTATTGTCCGGGGCTCAGAACTTGTTGTATTTTGATGACATTAGTCCCTCTGAGTCCCGATCGGTGAACCGAATAAAGAATCTCTTCCTTCCTGAAGAAACCTGTGTCCATCTCTCTGTGCTTGGCTTCCTTCAGTTTATCCGTTGTCAATACTGGTATCCTGGTAACTTCTGAAGCTGCAATAGTTTAAGCTCCAGACTGCAAAGACAGAGCAGAGCAACATTGGTCTTTAGGAGTTTAAAGGAACACTTTAGGGTCAGGAACACAAATGTGTATTCCTGACCCTATAGTGTTAAGAAACATGATAAACTCCCCCCTTAAACTAGAAAACACCTTATTTTTAGGGCTGTGCGGGTCTTTCGGTGCTGGCTACGCCACCAATCCGCCTCCTTGGTTGACATCAGAATTAATCATATTTGCCTATTACAATGCCTTCCCATAGATAAGCTTTGGAATGACTGAGATCATCAATTCTGATTATCTGAGCCAAGGCGGCGGCTGGGGCGGATCCAAACACTGACCTGGCCAATCTGCATCTCCTCATAAAGATGCATTGAATAAATGCATCTCTATAGGGAAAGTTCAGCATCTCCATGCAGAGCCTGAAGACGCTGAATGTCATTGAACCAGGCAGCACTTCTAGTGGCCATCTGAGAAGTGTTCACTAGAGGTGTTCCTAGGCTGTAATGTAAACACTTTGAAAAGGCCGTGTTAACATTTAAAAGCCTGCAGGGACAGTATATAGGCACCAGAACAACCACATTAAGCTGTAGTTTTTCTGGTGATTATAGTGTTTCTTTAAGAAGGTCTGGTGTATTAAGGGGCAGGTGGATTGGATTATCTGTTTTTTTAGTACCTGAACACTCAAATCTTGAAATTTTTCTAACTTGCTGAGATTATTTATTAGCACGAAAAGTTTTAATGTTTAGAACTTATTGTAAATAAGTTGTTTACTTTTCCACTGAAAATGTACCATGTTAATACTTACTAACTCAAATAATTCATATTTCCTCTGGCGAGGATACCTACAACATAATCATACCCATCTGGGCCGTGTAGGAGAAACAAGTGGTTCCGATCGAGTTGGGTTCTGTAAGACAGACAGTGGTCACGTGACGACCTGTTTGAGAGCGGGCCCTGGTCACGATTCACTCGGAGGCTCTTGGCTTCCTTCCACTCCTACAGTACAGAGCTTCTCAATCAGGTGGGTGGGACTCCCGGCTCACAGGTGTGCTCGGGCATAGCTGCTCTGAGACGTCTTTATCCCAACGTCACACCGGGTGACGGTTCCTATTGCTTTTTCTTTCTGCACTTTCAACTCTTCCCGCCCCTCCCCTGACTTTTGAGTACTGATGACTTTGCGGCACTAACAAGCGCCAACCATGTGACCGACACCAGACAATCTCACAATAGTCTTTATTAACACTAGAGGATTGAACAAACCAGAAAAAAGGTAGTGCCCTGCAAGATTTTCATTCCTCCAGGGCTTCCATAGTTTTTCTCCAAGAAACACATTTTAAGGAATGGGCAAAGCCCAAACTACATAACCACCAATTTCCCACGGGATATTTCAGCGACTACAAAAATTCAGAGGGAGTTTTAATCCTGGAGGGGAGACTTTAACCTTACACTAGACCTGAAATGGGATTTTTACTCAGGCACAGCCCAACATATCTTCATGATCAAATCACTCATAGCGCATTGACTGCTGGAGAGCCTATCACACAGATGAACAAGACTACACATTCTTCTCCCACCCACATAACTCTTACACACGCATAGATTATTTCTTCATGTCACATTACCATCTCTCCTTAGTCCTACCAGCTGAACAAGGCACTGCTACGTGATCCAACTACGCTCCAGTGACTATCACACTCTCGTCCCCCCTCTATAGACCGACAGTGACCAAGTGGCTCCTTAACGACTACATGCTCTCTCTACCTGACGTAAAATCGGACATCGGGACAGTTTTGAGGGACTATTTCACAAACACACCAGCCCAAACATCCCCCACACTACTTTGGAACGCACACAAAAGCGTAGTAAGGGGACATTTCTTACAAAAAAGCGCTATATTAAAAAACAACGGGAGGCCACAATGGCCATCCTTCTCAAGGAAAATCAAACAATAGATAACCTCAAACAGGGCAAACAACAACCCACACACCAAGACAAACTACTACAGCTGAGGAGGGACTTGACAGAACTGCTGCAGGCACAATATCACAGGGACGCGCTGAGGCACAAGGCGTTTTTCTCCCTACAGCTTGGTTGAGGTCACGCTGTCTACACCCACTCTGGACCCAACACCAGGGTCCAGCTTCCAGTGGGTAGACCTCTCTTAAATCCAGAGAGCAGGAACAGGAACAAGCTCTTACCAGAGCTTAGTGATTATACCCCGGGGAGTATAGTGATTATAGCAATCCCCAAAGTTCTCCAATCACCCTAGCATGAGCCGAAACTTCATGAAGGTACAAGATCTGATTTATTGAGCACAAAGGCATTTCTTTTATACACATTTTCAGGCCAGAGGCACACCCTCTGGACCTGATGGAACACAGGGACACAAACCAATTGGAACAATAATTAACAGTAACACTCCCACATACACCGTAAATTCCCTCCCCTCTATCCTGGAGATAATTGGCTTAAGTAACCTTAGTAAACTTAATTATCTCCATGTACAGAAAATATCTCTAAGTTACAACTGCAACAAAACACATTAAAATACATAACTTATGTTTTATAGAACTGAACCCCCACATGTGACATATCCCCAGATAGCTTGGATCTGAGTGCTCAATATATCCGAATAGCGCTCCCACGAACATAGTCAAAACGTCATGGGTTCAAGGGTTTATGGAAGTCTCTTTTGACCGACCGCAGCATGGCTTTCCTGCCCAAAACAGTTCCACAGATTTTGGCAGTGCGGCCGGTCTATTTCCCATAGTTAAGTTCCGTTCGAATGCACGAACGGGGCCATTCGTGAAAATAGCCAAAGTTAAAGTGGCGTTGCAGTTCTGGAGATGGTAAAGTTCAATGGTGTTTGTGCCATCGCGTGTCCGATTTGAGTTCCATGAACTCGACGACCAAACACAGCTGAACGCGATGGCCGTCGCCACATGTTTGACTATATGAACGGCGACCACCCAGCCGTTTGTCAATTGGCTGCGGTTAACCGCAGCTCCTGGGAGGTAAATGAGGGACACACTCCACTTGTGTGTGGTCCGGCTGTTCGGTAGTTTGTTTGTATTAACGACCACCATAGGCTCAATCCATTCTGCTGTCCCATAGACTGAACTGGGGGGAAAGACACGAACAAAAGCCCTTTCTCCAGTCTGTATCCCAGTCTACTACATGGGCCATAGTCCTCGGGCAAAAGGCTGGCAACCAAGCCCCTCCAAAAACTCGTGGCAAACTCACAGAAAAAGGGGAGTTTGCCACACATCTTCCCTTTTCCAGATTGCACCCCCAACACTTCAACAGCACTTTATAAATGCCAATAGTAATATTAATAATAATGCTCCCTGGAGGGGGGTCTCCTTAACAGAGCAAGACTCAGTATCCATTAGAGTCTGCGTTAGAAAAAAAAATCTTCACCTGTGTGTCTCTTAACCACCCTTTTGTGTTTCGTATCCCATCTTTCGAATGTCTTACCCCTTTTTGTGTATCTTACACCCCCTTAAGTGTGTTTTATCCTTTGTGTCTTACACCCCTTTGTGTGTCTCTTACTTTCCTCCAGCTCAATATGTCTCCCCTAGCTCCTCAGTGTCTGTTATTCTCCACTTATTTATCCCCTCTTTGTGTCATTGTCCCCTTCTCCAGCCCCTCTGTGTCCCTGTTCCCTACTCCTGACCCCTGTCCCTGTTCCCAGCCACTTAACGTGTGCTATTACCCCCTCCCTCTGGGTGTAATTATCAATTTTTCCAGCCCCTGTGTTTGTCACTGCCCCCTTACCCAGGCTCTCTGTGTGTCATTGCCCCCATTTTCAGCCCTTTCTGTGTTTCTCTTTTTTCCCTTCCTCAGCCCCTCTATCTCTTTCTAATTCTCCCCGTCACCAGCCCTACTGTGTGTCTCTTGTTTCCCTTCCTCAGCCCCTCTGTTTCTTTCTCCCCCAGACCTTCAGTGTGTCTCTATTATCCCCCCTCACCCCCCAGTGTGTCTCTTTCTCTCCTCGAGTGGACTGTAGGCAATCTTATATTTCCTCTACTCTATTTGACACCCGTGGCTGGTCCAGTATTTTTTAATGTTTTCAAGAATATGTACTGTGCAAGTTTGTAAACTATATGTTAGAAAGAGTGCCCCCAAGGCCCCATTAGAGACTACAATTAAATCTAATGGGTCCTGGAGAGGGGTCTCCCAGGCCCTCTTTCACTCCATTCTGGCTCTTCTCACCTTAATTACTGTGGCTGGCAGGCTTCTGCGGCTAGCTGGTTGGCTGCTGCAGCCGGTTGGCAGGTTGGCTGCTGCAGCCGGTTGGCAGGTTGGCTGCTGCAGCTGGTTGGCAGGTTGGCTGCTGCAGCCGGGTAGCAGGTTGGCTGACAGGTTGGCTTCTGCGGCCGGCAGGCCTCTTTCTTCCCCTTTTGTGTGTCTGTCTCTCCCCCACAGCCTTTCTGTGTGCCTCTTGATCTCCAAAGCCCCTTTGTGTGTCTTTGCCCCCCCCCCAGCTCCTCTGTGTCTTTGTGCCCTCCCCTCAGGCCCTTTGTATTACTTTTTTTTTCTCAGCCCGTCCTTGTGCCTTTCTTTTGCCCCACCTCTTGTGCCCTTCTTTTGCCCCCTCCTGCCCATTTATTTTGCTCCGCTCATGTGCCCTTCTTTTGTCCCCTTCCCTCCTTTGCCCTCTTTAGCCCCCCTCCCATCCTGTACCCATCTTTAGCTATCTTCCAATGCCCTGTTTAGCCCCCCTCAACTTCTGTGCCAATCTTTTGCCCACTCTCCTCCTAAGTACCCTTTAGCCCCCTCCCAATTTGTGCCCTTCTTTTGACCACCTCCTCTCCTGTGCCCTCTTTTGATCCTCTCCTTTGCCCTCTTTAGCCCCTCTTTTTCCTCCCTTCCTGTGCCCTTTTATTCCCCTCCTGTACCCTCTTTAGCCTCCCTTTGCCTTCTGTGCTCCTTTTTGCCCCTTCTGTGCACTCTTTAGCCCCCTTCACTTTCTGTGCCCTATTTTGCACTTCTCCTGTGTCCTCATTAGCCCCCCTTCACTTCCTGTGCCCTCTTTTAACCCATTTAGCTAATCTCCCCTTATTTGCCCTCTCTAGCCCCCTTCATCTTCTGTTCCCTCTTTTGCCCCTTTTTAGCTCCCATCCCTTTCTGTGCCCTCTTTTGATCCCTTCCTGCGCTTTCTTTAGCACCCCCTTCTCCTTCTGTGCCCACTTTTGCCTCCTTTAGCTTCTGTCCCCATCTGTTCCCTTCTTTAGCTCCCCTCCCCTGTGCCCGCTCGGCATCACCTGATGAGCAGGCAGACCGCGGTGGGGGAGCTTCTGGTCCCCTTCCCGAACTGACAGGAAGTGCTCACAGAGCACAGAGCACAGAACTGCTTCCTGTCAGACCGGGTAGGGGAACAGAAGCTCCCCTACCACGATCCGCCTCCTCGCTCACGCAACATGCTGTGACAGGCAGGAGGGGAGCACTGTGCAGTGCGCTTCCCTATTGCCGGTCACCCGGAAGTCGCTCCCCACGCACCCCCCTGTGAAGAAAATAGACTTTGAATTCGGGACTTTTGTAAGGCCATTTGTTATTTTTATGTTTTATCTGTTCGGTAGATGAAACTACCGAACACCGACCACCCTCCTGACTCATTATCTACAAAGGGAACTGTCAATTGAGCGCGCTGTCTGGGTGGGGGCCGTTCGTATAGCCGAACGCCACCATGCAGAGAAAATGGCGGCCATCTTGTTTTCACGAAAGGAGGCAGCGTGACTTGGTCGTCGAGTGTCTGGAACTAAAATCGGACACTCAACTTCCCGAACACCGCTAAAAACATACGAACGCCTGCTTCCTTTCCATGAACAGCTAGGAGAGCGCCGTTCGGTAGTTTAGTTCCCACAAACAAGGGGAACAATCGCTCCTATGAGCCAGGGGGCTTTGTTCATGCTTTCATTCGCTTATTTGACTTTTTCTAAATAGACCGACCGCACATACTGAATTCATGGTACTGTTTTGGGCAGGAGCCTCGTGTGCGGTCGGTAAAATATAACTTCCATACTTTTTGAAAAACCCTTGAACCGATCTGGGTGATTTTTGAATATGTTGGTCACCCAGATCGGGGCTATCAGGGGATATGTCATTTATATGGTTTTTTTTTCTGCCTGGAGATAATTGGGTTATCCTTTAGCTTACCTAATTATCTCACGGGCAGAGAGGAGGGGATTATATGTTTGCAGTGTCAGTGTTTCACTTTGTCCATGTAATTCTATTGGTTGTTCCTTTTGTGTCCTGGTGCCCAACAAGGTCCAGGTGGGATGTCCCCTTACATGGGGACTTGCATAAAAGCCAATGTGGCATCAATAAACCTTCACTCTTGTTGTACCCTTCATGAAGTCTAGGCTCATGTTTGGGTAACTATCTACTGACTGGGGAGAACCGTCTTGGAAGCTGCATTCGTCTGGAACTATTCATAACTACACCTGAACTGCAGCTATAATCATTAAGGCTCAGCAGTTCGGGAGGAATAGGCGAACAACGTACCGTAACTACCAGCGTTCGTAACACCCTCTAATGATCACAAAGAGCCGCAGTACGCCGCTGCCTTGTGCCGCCTCTGCATTGCGCCCTGCACACAGAGAAAGTGTGTAGGCTCAGGCCGCCCTTTTTAAAGAGCAAGTTGAAAAACCTAGGGGGGAGCAAGTGTCCCCCCCTGCAGACGCCCATGCTTCTTCCTAACACAACTGCAGAGCTTTGTCACAACACTCCCCCAGGGGAAGGCGCTGTGACGGGACCCTACACTGTTCGAAACTTCGTGACTAGACCCAGACCCTATGACACATGGTGTCACTTTTCTATACTTCATGCTCCAAGCACAAACTCCTATTGAAAAACCAAGATTAATAGGGAAATGGGAGATCATTCTCAAGTGCACTTATAAGGATGCGGAGTGGGAGAAGATGTGTTACCTCACACATCACTGCTCCAGCTTTAGCAAAACACAAGAGACAGCGTACAGGCTGTTAACCTTTTGGTACCCCACCCCCTCAATGCTTCATGCGATCACTCAAGACCATTCACACCTATGCGGGGAGGAGAGGGGCACACTACTTCACCCATTTTGGAAGGGGATACATAACATTTATTTATTTATAAAATATTTTACCAGGAAAGATACATTGAGATTTCTCTCGTTTTCAAGTATGTCCTGGGTCCACAAATGTTACAATTAAGTACAATAAAATACAAAAACAATATTAATACACGATAAATACAAAATTTTACATAGAACAGGTAGGAAATATATAATCAACTATGACAGGTGCATTCCGTTTTGAGGTATGTAGAGAGGGATCTCTTAAAGGACTTTAGGCTTAGGGAAGATTTTAAATTGTGCGGGAGGTCGTTCCACAATTGCGATGCTCTGTAGGAGAAGGAGGATCGAGCTGCTTTCTTATTGTATTGAGGTAGACTAAGTAAAGTGTTGGTACTGGATCGGAGATTATAGGAAGTGGGAACAGCCGGGGAAAGCATTGTGTTCAGGTAGGGTGGGAGTTTCTCAGAAAAGCTCTTAAACACAAGGATGGAAAGATGAAGAGTGCGTCTGGATTCCAGCGACAGCCAGTTTAGTTCTTTTAGCATGTCACAATGGTGGGTCCTGTAATTACATTGTAGCACAAATCAATGATTGGCATCAGCATTTGCTGTACAATCTTTTCCTTTACTGTAGGACTTAGGCAGGATTTGTTTCTGTACAGGGCACTTAGTTTTGGATAAAGTTTAGATGCAAGCTTTTCTATGTGCAGGCCAAAAGATAGATTGGGGTCTAACATCATACCCAAGTATTTGAAAGAGTGGACTGGGGTCTGTGTGCCATTTGAATTTGTTTTGATGGATAGGTGGGAATTGTGTAATTTATGTAATTTAGGTACTGTTCCAAAGATCATTGTGACAGTTTTGTCAATGTTCAGGAAGAGTTTGTCTTTTGCAATCCACTTTTCTACCTCTGTAAACTGGTCTGCGAGCACAGCCTCAAGCTGCGGTAGATCGGAATTGCTCGCATAGATTATTGTGTCATCTGCGTACATGTGTACATTTGAGGATTTGCAGACATTAGGCAGATCATTTATAAATAATGTAAATAGTAGGGGGCTGAGAATGGAACTTTGGGGAACACCACACGTGACTGGGAAAGGGAGGTAGTCGCTGTCAGAAATGGACACATATTGCGAGCAATCTGATACATACGATCTAAACCAGTTTAGAGAATGATCACCAATACCTGAGTTTTTGAGTTTGTGCAGTAGAATGTCATGGTCTACTGTGTCAAAGACCTTAGCAAAATCAAGGAAAATAGCTCCAGTTGGGTCTCCTTGTTCCATGCCAGTTTTGGTGTCATTGCAAACTTTTAAGAGGGCAGTTGTAGTGGAGTGATTCTGGCGAAAGCCCGATTGATCAGGGGTCAGATAGTTTGATTGTTGGTAGTACTCACATAGTTGCGTATGGACACATTTTTCTAAGATTTTCGACAATACCGGGAGCAATGATATAGGGCGATAGTTAGAAACCAAAGTAGTGTCACCACTTTTATGGACAGGCACTACTCTCGTAGTCTTCCAAAGTTTGGGTATGTATCCAGACACCAAGGATTCGTTAATTAGAGTTGTGACGGGTTTAGCAATTGCCGGCGCACTGAGCTTCAACAGCATTGCTGGGATTTGATCAGGTCCGGAACTGGTTTTTCATTTTTAGATTATTACCGTATATACTCGAGTATAAGCCAACCCGAATATAAGCCGAGGCCCCTAATTTTACCCCAAAAAACTGGGAAAACGTATTGACTCGAGTATAAGGCTAGGGTGGGAAATGCAGCAGCTTCTGGTAAATTTCTAAATAAAATTAGATCCTAAAAAAATTATATTATTGAATATTTATTTACAGTGTGTGTATATAATGAATGCAGTGTGTGTGTGTGTATGAGTGCAGTGTGTGATGCAGAGTGTGTTGCAGAGCCTTGGTGGGGGGTGGGCATTTTTATTATTATTTTGTAATTATTATTATTTTAATATAAAAAATTTTTTATTAGTAATATTTTTTATTATTAATATTTTATTATATTATTTATATTTTTATTTATTTTTTCGGCCCCCCTCCCTGCTTGATACATGGCAGGGAGGGGGGCTCTCACTCCCTGGTGGTCCAGTGGTGTGCACTGTGTAGGAGCGGGGCTGGCAGAGAGCTGTAACTTACCTCTCCTGCAGCTCCTGCTCCGCGCCGGTCCGGTCAGCTCCCCTGTCAGCTCCCTCTGCAAGTCCCAGTGTAAGTCTCGCGAGAGCTGCACTATGACCCCGCTGCTCTCGCGAGACTTACACTGGGAGCTGACAGGGGAGCTGACCGGACCGGCGCGGAGGAGAAGGGAGCTGACAGGAGCTGCAGGAGAGGTAAGTAAACGCTCTCTGCCAGCCCCCCTCCTACACAGCCCCATGTCTGTATTATGGCAATGTAAATTACCATAATACAGACATTGACTCGAGTATAAGTCGAGTTGGGGTTTTTCAGCACAAAAAATGTGCTGAAAAACTCGACTTATACTCGAGTATATACGGTAAGATGTTTTTCAATGACACTAACAGGTACAGGTCTATAAATGAACTTGTCTATATTGGGTCTTTGCAAATTTAGTGGGACCTGATCCACATTTGTAGTTTCAGGATGCGTGTCATTTATTAGCTTGGCAATCAGGGCAGTAGAGCATCCGACAAAATAATTGTTAAAGGCATTTGCTACATCTAAGGGAAGTTGCAGGGTTTGGTTATCCATGACAGTGGAGGGTTGGTAGTGGATTGGGGGAGTTTGTAGTTTATTTATGACTTTCCAAAAGTTTCTAGGGTTTGAGATGTTATTGTTCAGATTTTCATAGAATTATTGGGCCTTGGCCAATTTTGTCTCTTTTGTGCATATATTTCGCCATTGTCTATACGCACAGTGATCATTCATAGAGCCAGTACGCTTAAACTTTGACCACAAAGAATCCCGGAACTGGTACATTTGGATGAGGTCAGCTGTGATCCAGTTCATATGTGCTCCTTTTACCCTCACCTTACGCAGCAGGGCATGCAAATTCCAAATTTGTAGGAGTTCAGACTGAAAGAATTCAACAGCACAGTCTAGATCTGGGATAATGTTTAATCTGTGCCATGGGAGGTTCTTGATGTCCTTTAGAAAGGATTCAAGATTAAATTTTTTGAAGGACCTAGTTATTTTAACCTTGGGAGAGGATTTAATAGCCTTTATTTTGCGCACACAGTACACTAAACAGTGATCACTGAAAGTGTTTGGGAGAACACCGGCTTCCTGGATTCTATCAGGAGAAGTGGAGAGAATCCAATCTAGCAAGGTATGGTTATGGCTTTAAATGTTTAATCGAGTTGGGGAGGAGATTAATTGGGTTAGCTGCAAAGTCTTAAACAGCATGCAAGAACTATTATTTTTAGGATTCAGCCAATCAATATTAAAATCTCCAAAGACCAACAGTTCACTTTTAGGGTTTTGAGCTATGGTTTCACTAAGGAAATGGGCTATGTCAGAAAGGGAATGCACAGGGGAGCTAGGTGGGCGGTAGATTCCTGCAACAATGATTGGTTTACTGCACAGGATCTCAATTGTGCCAGAAAGGAAATCAAAGGTGGCAGGAGGACTAAGGTTTTGTAAAAGGGTAAACTTTATGGATTTGTCAACATAAATAACAATGCCTCCTCCTCTCTTTGCTCTGTCATTTCTAAAACATGAATAGCCCTGTATTGCAATGGCGGCGTCTGGTATTTTAGTTGTTAACATGTTACAGTTGTACTTGGACTGTCTACCCTACCTCGAACCCGCAGCAATGCTGCTACACCACACCAAGGTCCCTAGATCTCTGTACAGAAAATCTCTCACGATCTGTATCCTGAACTTAGCCAAAATGGTGATCTCACAATACTGGAAACAGACAGTGACTCCACCACTGACCTTGTGGTTCTCCCAGATGGAGGAGCTACGGACTGTGTAGGACATCCACACTAGCGCAGCTGATACACACCAATCATACATAACTACATGGTCACACTGACTATTGATGACAGCCTCTGCAGACTTCACAGACAATCGATACTGAGTGAAATCGTTAACGGACGACGTCCAATCAATTTACAGTCCTAAGTGACAATGACCTTGACGCAATAGCACCCTCCCCCTTCCTGGTCCCCTTCTACTATTTGTGTTCTTACAACCCTCGGTTGATAACATATCTGGGTGGATAGGACCCGTTCTGAGATCCCCTTTCTGATGATCTCTGTTTACCGGTAATATAAAGGTTAAGTAAAAGGGGAGAATATTGAGATTCGTGACCTGAGAAATTACTTATTACTGTTATACTGGACATGTGAAAGGGTTCAGGACCTGCGAGTCCTTAGTTGTTTGGGGCCTGCAAGCCCACGTATTACAGATGCTTACACAAATACATTTGTTCTTTATTTGTCCTACATGGGAACTGCGGGTTCTGCATTTTTTTCTTTCTTTCTTGCAACTGTACATTATAACAATCCTGAGAAGAAAAAAAATCAAATGTGCCACAAGGTTTCATTTATATGCATTCACTGAGTATTTTGAACCTGCTTAGATGTACCAAAGTGTGAGGTAGACCCTTCTTTAAAACTGTAAACTGAAGTATACTAAAATGGGCAGATTACTATACACAGGGACAAGACTATACTCCTTTTAAAAATGCTGAAGAAAAAAAAAGCATCCATGAAGATATGTTGCAAAATATATTATTGAGATTAACATGCATGTCTGCTTTTGGAAATTGTGGCTTTGTAGGGGTCATTTGAAAATAAAGTTGCTACTCCTGAAATGCCCCACTGTATACTCATAAAATAATGGGCTTAATTATCTTAGTAGAGTAAGGCTTTACCGTGTTTACTGAATAGCAATTATCCCATAGACAAGGGATGAATTTATTTGGTAAGCAAAGGTCTTACTCTACTAAGTAAATCCAGCCCAATAAGTTTTTTATCCTGGCACAGATACACAGTGAGCAGATATTGTGGCATTTAGAAACACAATTTGATGTTTTTGTTGTTGTTTCTTTTTTACTATTATTATTATTATAGTAGCACACATCAAGTTTATAAAGTATTCAGCAAACAAGTGAAAAACACATGACTTCTATAATATTTACCCCAGATTGGTGGTAATATAGTGTGGGGATATTTATGGGATAATAATAGTAAACAGAGAGAATTACCCACTATTTTAATTCTCAGATCCCAAAGATCGTATCGTGTAAGTGAAATGTATATCATATAATTAAAATCACAAATTGTTTATAAAAATAGATACATTTTTATTTTTAACAATTTAAATAATAATGAGTAACATGCATGACAATAATCAATGAATATTCAGTATAACATGAGTATGCAATACAAATGGTAATATAAAAACATCTCCTACTGGTTAACGTAGTTTAGAATCTACAGCATTAGCCGTCAAGAAGATTTATGATAGGCTTCACAGAGACAAAGTGAAAGTTTCACAGAGAGAAGAGAATTCCTTAGGGCTGCAGCGTAAAGTCATAAAAGCTTTAGCTGACAGAATAACACTTTCAATGCTGGCTAGACCTCTTCTAGGCATTTAAGATCTATTCTTATGTAATTTTAAATAAAATAACATTTATACCAGTCATTAGTCATTTCCTGGATCCATCAAATGAGAAATCTACATAATTCTACAAGCTAATATTTTATTAATTTGTCTAAACAGATATTTAATCTTATTTATAGCAAATCAATACAGCTGGATAAATGTCACGATATGCTAACATGTGATATGTCACATAAATACATACTTATCCTAATTCCATCTGCAGAATGGAATGGTTATAAATATATACTTTAGTTAACTAAGATTTCTGAATATCGAAATCTGATCGTGATTTATCCAGTCATATATCATGCTATTAGAAAATATTAATTAATTTAAATTAATTAAATGAGGCCAGTATATTTACCAGTTAAATAGATATTCTCACCAGATGTTCTCAGGTAGCTAAGTGTCAAGGAATGTTTCTCTGTCTTTTCTTCTTTGCCTGCTTCCGACTCTTTTGCCCCCGACTGCATACCTCCTTGATCTTTGATTGCTCTGATTGCCGATTGAATCTCCCTCTCTTCCCTTTGTCTTCACTTTTTAAAGAGACAGATTCTCTGTTCGTCACTGGCTAATAACCCAATGGGAACACTGTGGATGTGGTTCCTTTCTAGGTAACCATTTTAGTATTTGGACTCTAGATGGCAGTCTTGTCCCACTAAACATACCTATCCAGGAAAGAGTTAACTTTTCCTGGTGGCTATTTTGACGTCATTTTGGCTTATCTATATGTTGCCATATTTTATCTTCACTTGTCATTTCAAAGCCTTTCCTTGAATTTTCTTCAGACTATGTGTCTCCAAATTCTGCAGTAATTCCTAATATGACAGTTATTGAACTAATTTTCAACTTCCACTACAATGGGACGTTGTTAGATATAGAAAGTAAAATTTAATTATTTAATCTTCTGTCACCTATGTCTGGGTTTATAATTTATTCTATCCATTAGCATTTTAGACAGTCTCTTATCACTTGGTTTGTTTATACTATACATTCCATTAGCTCTGGCAAGTTTTAGAGAAAGGATAGAAATTCCGTGTCTTTTGTTAACTTGAAAATAACAAAATGGAGTCTGGTCTGTTCAAAGTGACTTCAGAATATACACTTTATATTTCTATCATAGCACAAAATGTCTGCCGATATAAATACCCTGACAATAGTCAAAAGAAAAGTGTCAAAGTATCTTTGAAGAATACCTCCATAGCAGTTTGATGCTGTATTTTTAATTTGTGGCCTCTAACTGCCAAACATTAACTGAAATCCTAGACATGTTACATGCTCCTTACACCTAATTTAATAGACTTCATATAAATTATACTTATAAGTATGAAATAAAGTGGGCAGCAACAAACATAAAAAGAGCAACTTTATTACATGAGAATCAAAACTCCAAATATTGTATGTGCGCTCCAAATACATAAATGAAATGGGAGGAAGTAGATAAACTGTATTAAAAATATATACCTTTAAAATAATGAAAATCAACTTAATAAAAATAGCTCAAGAAACAGATTCCCACAATCAATGTGGATCAGGGATAGTCAACCTTTTTATACCTACTGCCCCGTTTTGTATCTTTGTTGATGGTAAAATTTCCTTGCCACCCACTAGTGACACAGTAACTAATTTTTTTTATTTTTTAAAATTCTTTATTTTTGCAGTGCTTAGATTTAACACACACGCTTGTATCGCCACAATAGCGGGTTCAAGCCGATGGATTAATACATATTTTACAGTATCATGGCATCATTAACAGCACTTTTTTTTATGTGAAAAAACATGGTTACACAGAAAGTCTACATATAGTGTTTAGTAGGATAGTAACTGGTTAATCCTGGAACCTGTGGAATTAACATGCTAGGTGAGCGTATCTAGCTCTTGCTTATAGTGTAAAGTATCATTACTGTACTATCTAGGCAAAGAAATGATTATGCTTAACAAGATATTAAGCTTGTTCAAGATTGAACAAGATATGAGGCCACTGGGAACAAGCTTTACCTAAAATAACATTAATTTGCACTTAAGTTGAGTTTAAGTGGGGTAGCAGAAAACTTTGTGTCAATAAACTCACTGCTTGAAGGTTAGTGAATGGTTAAGGAGTTATAGTATTATTCAGCAGTGGGATGTTATCTAACCCCTGTACTATGCATGCTGTTTAAGCTTGGTACCATAGTTTGCTATGTATGGATTTACATTTACCTGACCTTAGGTTATGCAGTAGACATATGTGAGTAACCCTAGGCAATTAAATATACAATGTAGGCTAGTAAGCAGTTAAGTGCGATTTAACCCATTGGTGTATGTAGTGACCTGTAAAATACATTACGTTGGTGTAGATATGCAATGCAGCAAGCATAAATTAAGTGACATCTAGAGTTGAGTTCTAACGATATGAACTATATGAGGAAACATGCCAAACTAAAACTTGTGAGGCAAACAACTAGGAAATGCCACTGGGCAGTAGGAAACGTACTTCAACATACAGTCCTTCAAAGTCCCATATGTGATGCCGACATTATGCTGGGTAAGTAGCCACTCAGCAGGCACATCTTGCGGGCCCGTTAGCCTATGCCTTGTGTCAGGTAAGTCCCGTCTCCGCTATCTCCAGCCTCCTCGATGGGGCTCCTCACCCCTGCTCTCGTGCGGTGAAGCAGGTGCTGCCACAATTGGGTAGGCTGTCCCTTGACCGTGTCTCGGATTTGCCCTCCGCAGGTCACGTACCTGCAACAGCAGGATCGGTAGGCTTCTAGAGCAGATGAACTTTGCTGGCATACAGCCTGGTCGGTTGTGGGTCTTCTACCTGGCTTACGTCTCAGTTGGGTAGTGTCGCAGTGGTTCAGACTCGGGGAACCCCTCCCGCCCCGGAGCTGTGCGAGAGCTGGTGCTAGTCGGCCGTGAGCCTGGGAGCCATCGTGGCCCAGGTTCAACCCCTTCGGGGTGGTGCGGGGAGTCTTGCTAGGCCGCTTGGGTAGTCGCTTATTTGTACTCCGCCAGTGTGGACGGCACCTCTGGGGCGCGCCCCGTATTGCTCTCAGCCCGGGAGGGCCACGGGTGTGTGATGTGGTAGCGTGGGTCGTAGAGTGGCCCTGAGGCGGACCCCCATTCTTCCGCATACCTGCGACTCCAGCCCTCGTGGTAGGGTGTCTGCGAGGTTTTTCATGCTGCACATACGCCTGCAACTTGGCCCAGAAGCGTTCAAAAGCCACTGTTATGGGGTCTCTTGCTAGGTTCCCGGTATCTGCCATATCAGGGCGTTGTCGTCGCTTGGTAGACTCTGTGTTGCCTGCTTGAGCCGCCATCTTAGGTGCACCCGTCTCCCTCTCGCTTGTGTAGGCCTTTTTGCCTGTTGTCGGGTGTGGGGTTCGGGGCACTCCACCTGATGGGGACCGGGATATCCCCCACCGGTCCATAGGGGGGGGGTGCGTGGTTTGCACTCGTGCATTGCGGGTGGCATCTGGCGGGAAGGCGGCCGTCCCTCCCCCTTGCCTCCACTAGGCCTCATCTTGCTGCCACGGTTCCTGAGCAGGTCGGGCGTTACATGTGGTGTCGGCATGATCGTGGCTGCTTTCTTTTGCCTACGAGCCGGTTCTTGAGTGGATTGCAGCATTTGATCTCGGGTAATCCGCTAATTTTGGATCTGCACTGCGGGAGCTCGGGTAGAGTGCGTCTAGACAGTTACTCGGCTCCGCCCCCACAGTAACTAATTTTATAGCGCAAGTGCAATTTATTATAATTTTTTTAGAAAGGAGTTTTTTTTAAAAAATATGTCTTTAAATGTATCTACTTTTTTTTATATTCTATTCTACTTTTTTCCATCTGTGTCTGCAAAGTGCTGTGTGTGTGTGTTTGTGAGGAAGGTAGTGTGTGTAAAGAGTGCTGTATGTGGGTGTGGGGTGCAGTCTGTGTGTGAGGAGGGCAGTCTGTGTGGGGAGGCAGTGTGAGTGAAGGGTGCAGTGTGAGTGAGAGGAGTGCTGTATGTGGGAGTGGGGTGGAGTGTGTGAAGAGTGCAGTATGTGTGAGGGGTGCTGTATGTGCGAGGGGTGCTCTGTGTGTGAGGTTATGTGTGTGTGAGGGGGCAGTGTGTGTGAGTGTGTGTTCACTATTGCAACATTTAGTAGGTTTGACCCTATAGTGTTAAAAACACCATTTAGATGGCTTGCCCCCTTAGAAAGGGTTAAAACTTACCTTATTTCCAGCTCTTCAATGGACTGCTGGCCCTGCCCCTGATCTGCCTCTTTGGCTGACATCAGAATTGATGATATGAGCCAATCCTATGTACAGGGAAAGCATTGGATTGGCTTAGATCGACCAGGAGGCAGGGTGGGGGTGTTGCCAAACCCCACCCTGGCCAACCAGCATTTCGATATAGAGATGTATTGAATTAATAAATCTCTATTAGGAAAGTTTAGTGCCTCCATGCAGAGCGTGCACTGCTCCAGAAAGCACCTCCAGTGGCCAGTGGAGGTATACCTAGGCTTTAATGTAAACACTGCATTTTCTCTGAAAAGACGGTATTTACTGCAAACACCATTTAGAAATACATATCATTTACTGGCCAAATCTAAATGGACAAAACACACTTTGAGTTATTGGCAATTCTAGCCTAGATTGTCCAAATGAGACAAGTAGTTTAACCCCTTACGGACACATGACATATGTGACATGTCATGATTCCCTTTTATTCCAGAAGTTTGGTCCTTAAGGGGTTAAACCATCACCCTCGAAATTATAGGCCTAGCAGGCCCGGACTGGCCATCGGGCACACCGGGCAAATGCCCGGTGGGCCGCGGGGCCATGGGCCGAGGCCGGCAGGGAGATCACAGGATCTCCTCTGCCGGTCTATGCAGGGCCGGCACTATCCAAGCGCCGGCCCCGCTGTTTTCAATGATGGGCCGGTGGGGAGATCAAAGATTTCCTTTACTGGCCCACTTGAATAGACATGCGGCTATTCACAGCACTCACACACACACACACACAAATCACCCACAGCACCCACACATACATCACCCTCACACAAATCAATTACACACAGCACCCACACCACCCTCACACACATCACAACTCACACACAGCATCCATCACACACACATACTGCACCCCTCACATACACAACCCCCTCCCCCCCGACACACTGCACCACACACATACACAATACTTCCAAACACATATATATATATATATATCACACACTACACTCCTAACATACACACTCTGGATCCCCTATACACACACACACACTAGATTCCTTGTAAGCAAACACATACTACACCCCTAAACACACACTCTCTGCAAACACTACATCACCTATACACATACACACACACACACACTATAGCCTGTATGCACACACTTGCTACATCCTCTATAAACACATTCTCTACAGCTCCTAGCCACATATGCATTACATTACACCACAAACACAACATGACTAAAACCGACCTTATTACACAATACCACACCACAATCAGCTCACTCTACACACATGCAATTCCACAAGCAGGCTCCAAACACATGCACAATACTCTTTCCTGGCATTTTTGTCATTTATAGAGACACCAAAGACAAGTTGCAAGGAAACACAGTGCAAGCATGTTATTAAATTTTCTTGCGCTGTGCAGAACAAATACAGGTTTTTTTTCTCTGCCCTGGAAGAGCATTGAACCAACATGCTTACTTTGAGAGGGGGCGTGTTTGTCATTAGTGATGACAAAACACACAGTGAGCTCTGATCTCCCTGTTCAGCTCCCTCGCGCGCACAGCAGTGATGCCGGAGCCGGAATATGATGTCAGTCCGGCTCTGGCATCACAAGGAGGCGCGCGAGGGAACAGAGCAGGGAGATCAGAGCTCACTGTTCCATCGCCGCCCACCTCCACCACTCACCTGTCTGCCAGACCTCCCGACTGCCAAGCTGCAGCCATCCTCACTGGACCACAGGGACTTCATGCAGGCAGCCCCACTGCACCCCAGGGACTCCATGCCAGCACTCCTAAAGGTAGGGGGGCTGGGTGGAGTAAAATGTAAAAAAATTAAATTGTATGTGTGTCTGTTAGGGAGTTTGTATGTGTTTGTCAGTGAGAGTGAATGTGTGTTTGTCAGTGAGAATGTATTTGTTCTTGTCAATGAGAGTGTATATGTGTTTGTATGTGTGTCTGTAAAAGAGTGTGTTTGTCAGTTAGTGTATGTGTGTTTGTCAGTGAGAGTGTATGTGTGTGTGTCAGTGTGTGTTTCTGTGTCAAAGTTTGTGTATGTGTCACTGTGTGCATCTAAGTGTTTGTGTGTGTATGTGCCAGTATGTATCAGTGTGTTTGTATGTGCCTGTGTGTATCTGAGTGTGTCAGTGTGTAACTGTGGGTGCAAGTGTGTGTATGTCACTGTGTGTGTATCTGTGTGTCAGTGTGTATCTGTGTGCCAGTGTGTGTGTATATCTGTGTGTCAGATACATATACACACTGACACAGAGATACACACACTGGCACATACAAACACAGATATACACACCTTGACACACACCGGCACATGCAAACACAGATACACAAACCTTGACACACACACACATACACACTGTGTGTCAAGGTGTGTGTATCTGTGTCAGTGTGTGTATATCTGTGTGCCACTATCTGCCAGTGTGTATGTGTGTCAGATTCATACACACTGGCATTCCACGATATTGATACACTATGTCAAAGGGTTCCACAGGAAAAATTAATTGGGGAAACCCTGATCTAAGGTAACCCTGCCTGCTGTAAACATAGCAGTTTCAGAGAAACTGCTATGTTTACATATGGGTTAATCCAGCCTCTAGTGGCTGTCTCATTGACAGCCGCTAGAGGCGCTTCTCACTGTGATTTTCACAGTGAGAAGACGCCAGCGTCCAAAGGAAAGCATTGAGAAATGCTTTCCTATGGACTGACTGAATGCGCGCAGCTCTTGCCGCGCATTCAGCCGATGACGTTGGAAGGAGGAGAGTCCCCAGCACTGGAGAAAAGTGAGTGTTTAACCCCTTCAGCCCGGCGGGAGGAACTATTAACACTATAGTACCAGGAAAACTAGTTTGTTTTCCTGGCACTATAGTGATCCTTTAAATTCCCCACAATTCTCCCTACCGTGGATAACACAGAGATATTAGGTAAAAATAGCCGAATTAGATCCAAACTCTCTCAGTCTGCTCTATTTGCAGTTTGACTGTTTTGGCCTTGAATTTGAAATTTGCTCTGAATTCCCAGCAATCCGCATTTTACTAAAACAGTTTCACAGCATACATTACTCCCATTAGTCCTCTACGTGTTCTCTGCACTGCTCTCCATCCAAACAGACACATCCTGACCCCCAGGAGTAACACGGCAAGTCCAGCGCCTGGTGGCCACAAAAAGGCCAAGTTCTCCTTGGTGTCTGTCTGTCTCCCTGTGAGCTTTACTCAACTTCCCCTGACACCCGTCTACCCCAGACATTCCACATGGCCCGCCCACCCCACTCCTGGCTGAAGCTCTATCCAGTTACTCTGACGCGGTGCGCTGTCCGCCAATGAGAGCTTGGCATACTGCAGGGTGCAAGCGTTACGGCCGTAGCCGGTTGCTAGGGGACCGGACTCTGGGTAACGGGATAGCTGCGCCCAGATGGAGACCAGCGGGGATTACCGCAACGGTTCGAGGTACTCGGGGAGGATGGGGGATCAGAGCAGAGAGTGGGGGTAGGAGCGGGGATTATATCCCCGACACTAACCCTGTAACGTGTATTTATCAAACAGCGAAACCCACACTGTGTCCATATACAGAGATACCACCTCCCTGATGCACTGCCAGCCACACACTGTGTCCATATACAGAGATACCCCCTCCCTGATACACAGCTACACACTGTGTCCATATACAGAGGTACCCCCTCCCTGATGCACTGCCAGCCATACACTGTATCCTTATACAGAGATACCCCCTCCCTGATACACAGCCAGCCACACACTGTGTCCATATACAGAGATACCCCCTCCCTGATACACAGCCAGCCACACACTGTGTCCATATACAGAGATACCCCCTCCCTGATACACAGCCAGCCACACACTGTGTCCATATACAGAGATACCCCCTCCCTGATACACAGCCAGCCACACACTGTGTCCATATACAGAGATACCCCCTCCCTGATACACTGCCAGCCACACACTGTGTCCATATACAGAGATACCCCCTCCCTGATACACTGCCAGCCACACACTGTGTCCATATACAGACATACCCCCTCCCTGATACACTGCCAGCCACACACTGTGTCCATATACAGACATACCCCCTCCCTGATACACTGCCAGCCACACACTGTGTCCATATACAGACATACCCCCTCCCTGATACACAGCTACACACTGTGTCCATATACAGAGATACCCCCTCCCTGATACACTGCCAGCCACACACTGTGTCCATATACAGAGATACCCCCTCCCTGATACACTGCCAGCCACACACTGTGTCCATATACAGAGATACCGCCTCCCTGATACACTGCCAGCCACACACTGTGTCCATATACAGAGATACCCCCTCCCTGATACACAGCCACACACTGTGTCCATATACAGAGATACCCCCTCCCTGATTCACTGCCAGCCACACACTGTGTCCATATACAGAGATACCCCCTCCCTGATACACAGCCAGCCACACACTGTGTCCATATACAGCGATACCCCCTCCCTGATACACAGCCAGCCACACACTGTGTCCATATACAGCGATACCCCCTCCCTGATACACTGCCAGCCACACACTGTGTCCATATACAGAGATACCCCCTCCCTGATTCACTGCCAGCCACACACTGTGTCCATATACAGCGATACCCCCTCCCTGGTACACTGCCAGCCACACACTGTGTCCATATGCAGAGATACCCCCTCCCTGATACACTGCCAGCCACACACAGTGTCCATATACAGAGATACCCCCTCCCTGATACACAGCCACACACTGTGTCCATATACAGCGATACCCCCTCCCTGGTACACTGCCAGCCACACACTGTGTCCATATACAGAGATACCCCCTCCCTGATACACTGCCAGCCACACATTGTGTCCATATACAGAGATACCCCCTCCCTGATACACTGCCAGCCACACACTGTGTCCATATACAGCGATACCCCCTCCCTGATACACTGCCAGCCACACACTGTGTCCATATACAGAGATACCCCCTCCCTGATACACTGCCAGCCACACTGTATCCATATACAGAGATACCCCCCTCCCTGATACACTGCCAGCCACACTGTATCCATATACAGAGATACCCCCCTCCCTGATACACAGCCAGCCACACTGTATCCATATACAGAGATACCCCCTCCCTGATACACAGCCAGCCACACTGTATCCATATAACCCCTCCCTGATGCACTGACAGCCACACACCATATCCTTATACAGAAATACCCCCTCTCTAATACTCAGGAAACCACATACTGTATCCTTACAGACAACAATCCCACACTGTATAATTATATTGAAATACTCTCTCCCTGACATACACAGGCAAACCCACACTGTATTCTCATACAGAAATAACCCATCCCCATACTATGGCAATCACACACTGTATCCTTATCAAGAAATAGCCCCCGATTCACATGCAACCCCATATTGTATCCTTATCCAGAAATACCCTCTCCCCGATACACAGGCAAACCCACACTGTATTCTTAAACAGAAATAACGCATCCCCATATTCGGGTATGTTCTCTCATTTTAACATAGAAGGTTTAGGGGTTTATTTAATAAAAAGTGAATTGTTGTGAGATTAAAAGTTTATTGAAACGTTTTGTATATAATAGTAATAAAGTAATAAAGTAATCTTGTCATGACTGGTTAACTTTAACATAAACCACTCCCAAATGCATTCAATACATAATATTGTCAACATGCATCTGAACTGAGTAATTCCAATCACATTGTCCTGAACTCCCTAGCCATCACTAACAGCGCTGGATAAGGTACTACTATAGCAGCCACAGTGTATGTTCCTGCTGCTCTCCTTCTCACTCATTTCACCAGCTCACTCAATTAAATGCCAAAGAAATGACTGACAGATGGTTGAAGACCTATTTATATATTTTTTTTCTACCATTCAGTACATTTGCTAGAAAATCTGCTAACACAATGTATAGATATAATTGTATGCTATTTTCTTTTCCAATACACGTAGTTATTCTGTCCTAATTTTTTCAGTTTGGTTCATTTCACCACAATTGTTACTAGGGTTTATTCAGTTAGCAGAGAATTGCAGTGAAACTGAAATCGGAATTCTAATGTTTAGGCTAAAATAGCTAAGCTGTGACTAACAGAGATGGAGAATTATTTTCAACACCGTAAGTAAAGAGACCATCCTAAAGCTCTAGTATATATATATCTATATAGCCGCATCAACATAATATATGGGCAGCTTACTGTCTTTCACAAGGACAACCGGCTCTGACGTTTCCAATTCCGTACTTTAATGTGCAAACATGTGTCAACCTAATGACCACCACCTACCATGTGATGACATTTTCAAGCTTTATTAGTATTCAGGAGGCAGCACAGAATACGACATCACAGGGAAGCAAAAAAAATTTTCGACCTCAGTTTTGTAGTTTAAATTTAAATTTGCTACAGTTAAACGTTTTGTACACAGGGTGTTGCTATTTGGCAAAAAGACTAGCAGGCATAGGCAACCTTCGGCACTCCAGATGTTTTGGACTACACCTCCCATGATGCTTTATGGGGGATGTAGTCCACAACATCTGGAGTGTCGAAGGTTGCCTATCCCTGGACTATGGGCTTAAGACCAAGTGTACATTTTATGAACATTTTCTCATATATTGATTTAAGCCCCTCTCCCCCTACTCCAAACCTTATGTCCAACCCTAACATGAATTAAATGTATCCTCAGAGAGGATATGATAACCTAATACAAATAATTTCGGGGCCAGTACAAACCTTTATCTGGAAATATATTCATAAACAAGGCTATACATAGGACACGAGGTCACACATTTAGGCTGGAAGAAAGGAGATTTCATCTAAGGCAAAGAAAAGGTTTTTTTACAGTAAGAGCAATAAGGATATGGAATTCTGTGCCTGAAGAGGTGGTTTTATCAGAGTCCATACAGATGTTTAAACTGCAATTTGGATAAATACTTGCAAAAACATAACATACAGGGATATAATTTCTAATTAGTGGGGTAATAGCTGCTTGATCCAAGGAGACATCTGACTGCTATTTTGGGGTCAAGAAGGAATTTTTTTCCTAGTTTGTTGCAAAATTGGAAGCGCTTCAGACTAGGTTTTTTTTTTTTTTTTTTTAAATTCTTTATTTTTACTGTGCAAGAAAAATTACAAGTATAGCAAGAGTGCCACAACAGCACGCATAGATTAGTCAACAGATTATTCAGATAGGCACGTGAAAACTGCACATTTTTTTTGTATTACGTTGGAACATGCTAGGTACAATTGTGATGTATAGTGAGGAAAACGAAGAAAGCGTTTGTCAGGAAATAGTATATCGTGATGAGACAACAGATTAGGCTAACTGACAATAAGGAAATGAGCAGCCAAGATAAGTATCGATGTGTGTATGCCTTTTAAACAGCTTAAATTCTCGTGTAGGGTAGTGTTACTATGAGTTCAACTGGCATATAAAACATAGTGATCTGTGTGCTGTAACCATCTGGGTTAACAAGAGAGCAAGGAATAAAAACATAGGGAGAGCGTTCCATTATATCAGCCTATACACAGAGTCCCGTATGATCCGTCAGGGTGGGGGCTGGTAGGGCTTGTGAGGTGCTTGGTATAAGCTAACGTTCAGCCCCACTTGCCTTTTGAGGGCCTCCTTTTCAGCCTATGCCCATCGGGGGTTTATAGTTGGCCATCATGGGGGTGTCTTTTGCGGATCTCCCACACTCTTCCATGCTGGCTAGTAGGGGTTGGTGAGTATCCTGCTCTTGTTTTGCTGTCCCCTTTGTTGCAGCCCTGTGCTCAATCTCAGCTCTGAGTCTTCTTATGGGAACCTGCCGGACTGATGTGCTTCGCTTGGGCAGGCTGCTGGGATTGTGGGGTTGCTTAGGATCGCCCTTACTGCGTTTGTGGATGCGGCTGTGAGTAACTGGGTCGGCGTGGACGGTTTCCCGCCACCTCTTGCGCCGGAGCTGAAGTGGTTGGACGGCCGCCCTGAGGGCCAGTAGTGGGGCTCCATAGTGGCGACGGCGGGTCTCCGGGCGGATCCACGAGGCCACCGCCCGGGCCGCTTGAGGGTAGGGCATTCCCCTGATGTGTAGCAGTTCGCAGAAGGCCGAGTAGAGCCAATCTAGGGTCGCCAAGGAGTGGGGGTACCGTAGCTTCTTCTCATTCTGTCTCTTTGGCAGTCGTCGGGGGACCATCCCAGACGCGGCTGGCTTGCTTTTCTGGCAGTTAGGTAGGTTGTCATCCTTGCCTTCGGCTCTAGCCCGCCTGTCTAGTGGGGCTGGCCTCGTGAGGTGGGTTGCGTCCGCCATGTTGCCGGGTCTGTAACATCCAGAGCCCAGGCTTGAGTGGTCGGCAGCAGTTCGATGGGCTGTGTGTGTCCGCTTGGTAGAGACCGGGATAACCCCCGCCGGTCCATAGGGGGGGGAACGGGAGCTCAGATTCTGCCTTGCAGTGCTTGTGGACGGCGAGAGAGCGGCCGCCTCCCCCACCGCCCCCATGCTTGTAGGCCGCAGCATTAGGGAGCACCGACCCATTTCCAAAATCCACGTATGTGGTGTCTATTTGCAGGTCTCGGGTTCCCCTGTCGAGTGGGTACCCCCGTAAGTTTGATCGCGGCCTCCGCTTGTCGGAAATCGGCTTTAGGTCGGGTTAGCTGCGGGAGCAGCAGCGACATGCGTCTGCTCCCTTCTGCGGTCAGGCCCCGCCCCCTCCAGACTAGGTTTTTTGCCTTCTTTTGGATCAACAGCAAAAACATATGTGAGGAAGGCTGAACTTGAGGGACGCAAGTCTTTTTTCAGCTATGTAACTATGTAAAGGACTCAAGATCTTTGATTGAATGCTCATTTGAGCAGAGCCTACTTTACCTTTACTTTTTTTTATATCAATTACTTGTCAAATATCCCCATTCTATAATTGTAAAGAGCTGCAGAATATGTTGGGGCTATGTAAATGAAAATAATCTAAACATATATTTCTAAATTCACACCTTCTATTTTGAACCTGCACCTACATCAATACAACCAAATGGTGCCCTATAATTAACTCCAAATATGTTGCAATAAAGTGCCATTTCTACAATTATGTAATTGGAGGCATTATTTAACTCTTAATATTTTGTGGGAACTCTGGACCAAAAATAGGATGCCTAAACCAGACCCAGTATTTTCAGGACCCCACTCAGTGCTTCAGCCAGGGTCATTCCACTCTTGGCAATATCCCTGCTAGTGAATAACTAAAGTGTGAATTCAACCAAACTCTAAATTTTAGCAAATTGAAATTTGAATGGTAAAAGTGAGGCTAAAATAGCCAAGCTGAGACCGTAATTGTTTTGGAGAACTTTTCTAAATCTACTATTTTGAATTCAGTTTTGATGTCCAGATTTTAGTGAAGTAAGTTCAAAGTGAATTTCAGTATTCCAGCCAATCAGCAGCAGACCCTCCCTCCCAGACCCTCCCACCTCCTGGACAGCATCCATTTTAGATTCATTCGGATGCTGCATTCTTTTTTTTTTATTAGAAGTGTGTTATATTTGAGCATGCTAGGCTTAACGTGCGTATATCATGGCTAGTTGCACTGAGGGTATGAGTATATAGCAGTACATTGTTGTGAAAGATGGCTGTCATGTTTAGGGTGTAGCTTGCACGTTCTCAACTGTGTATTTATATCAGCAGCTCCACCACTAGTTATAAATCAAGTGTGAGTCGCCCCATGAGATGAGACTAGTGAATAATATAATACATGAACGGTTAAGGTAAAGGCATGTAAGGAACTACGACAATAAACTCTTTAGGAGGCGAAATAATGACATGTTTAAACGCTTGCTATTTTACGATTAGTTAATGTGCAGAGAGCAGTTCATGTGATCAAAGGCATGGTGTGGAGGATCGGCTATAGTGGGACATGCTTGGCAGGCTGCTGTTTACTGCTTGTGCTCATCCGATCCGTTCTGGGCGCCAGGTGCAGACCCTGGGAGTCCCTGATACCTGGAACAACAAAGGCAAGTCTCTGGCTGAGTGCCGGGTTCGCGGCTTGAGGTGGTGGAGGCTTGTTTTTTCGGGTGGTTGGATCTGTCCCGGTGGTGCTTCACGTCCGGTGCGGGATTGTGGTGGCTTAAGGTGGAGGCGAGTGCTTGACGTGAGGCAGGCTCTGCATTTCTGTTTGTGCCTCCGGTCCCGTCTTCGACGCCTTTTGCGTTGGTGGATTTTAATGGGGAGTGCTTCGCTTAGCTGTGGTGGAGCTTGTTGGGGCTGTGGTGGAGCTTGTTGGGGCTTCCTGCTTGTTATTTGCTTCCAAAATTGATTAAAGAGTATGTCCAGCTTAGAGTCAATATCCTGCCATGCTTTGCTGGTACCAGGAGGACACGCGGCTGCCGCCATATTGGGAGAGTCGCAGATGAGTATGTCAGCCTGGGCGGCTGTGCTCTGTGCATCCATTAGCTCCAGACAGCCTCTCAGGGGTGGACCGGGATAACCCCCACCGGTCCGAGGGGGGGGGGGGGACGGAGCACCTGCCGGGAAGTAGCTGCTCCTGGGCATCCCAGGATTGGGAGATCGGCCGCCTCTCCCGCCCGGTGAGCACCAGGCCACACTTGCCACGCGGAGGTAAGTAAGACTCTGTCGAGTTGCTGACCGATATTAAGCATGTCGGGTCGGTCAGGGTAGGAGCAACATTGCTGGGTCATCCCCTTCTGGGGTGAAATTCGCTTGTTGATAGCTGCTTAAAGTGAGATATTGAGGGAGCTCACACAAAGTGCGTCTTTCCTCCATGACAGCCATGCCCCGCCCCCCGGAAGCTGCATTCTTAGTGAGAGGAGGGACAGTGTAGCTGCTGCTGATTTAATAGGCAAATCGATAGCTAGGCTAGTGTATTCAGTGTCCACTACAGTCCTGAAGGACTCATCTGATCTCTGCTGTAAGGACAGCACCCCAAAAAGCCCTTTTTAGGGCTAGAACATCAGTCTGCTTTTTTTTTTTTCCTGTGTAATCTAATTGCAGTTGCCTGCCTGCCAGCGTGTGTGTCAGGCTCACAGCGTATACTGTGCCCACTTGCCCAGTGCCACCACTCATATCTGGTGTCACAATAGCTTGCATTTAAAAAAAAAAAAAAAAAAAAAAAACTTTTTTGACTGTAATATAATAGCAGTCAGTTTCCTTCACACGTGTGCGTTTCAGGGCCTGCCAGGGCACAGTGTCACACCAGTGCAACTCATATCTGGTGTAACAGTAGTGTACATTTAAAAAAAAAAAATACAATTCTGACTGTAATAGATTGAATAGCAGTTAGTTGTCTGCAAGCGTGTGTGTCAGACCTACAGCGTCTACTCTGCCAACTTCTGCCAGTGCACAGTGCCACTCATATCTGTTGTCACAGTAGCTTGCACGCATAGTACCACTAATCAAAAAAAAAATGACAGGCAGAGGCAGGCCACCCCGCAGGGGCCGTCGTGGTCGTGGTGCTATGATTCCCTTTGGCCCTAGAATAATGCCCAGTGTTCAGAGGCCACGTACCCTGAACTCAAAAAGTTCTGAGGACATAGTTGACTGGCTAACACAGGACACCCAATCTTCTACAGCTTCCGCTCGGAAGCTTGACGCACCATCCTCCTCCAGCTTAGCTTCGGGCACCTCTCAAGTTACCACTCGCCCGCCTGCCGCCACCACCAACACTAGCACCACAGCCGCTTCACTTGATCTGTCAGAGGAGTTATTTACACATCAGTTGGAAGAAATGAGTGATGCGCAACCATTATTGCCAGAGGATGTAGATAACAGGGATATGTCTCAGTCAGGCAGCATTACACACATGGACATACGGTGTGATGATGATGATGATGTCATCAGTGAGGACAAGGAACGGGACATGGCTAGCTTGGTATCCAGCTTTGTGCAAATTGGGAGTTTGCGGTTGTGCAAATGGACTGTTTGCAGTTGTTTGTGGTGCGTTAAACGGGGAGTTTGGTCTGTCACTGTGAAGCGGGCGTAACCCTTACACTACATGATCGATACAACATCATACCTGATGTTTTAAAGCACGTTATTCCAAACAATTTAGGAATGTTAGGTGATTTATGCCCTTTATGGATTAAAACCAGACTCTGCATCAACTATGTAATTTTCCATGGAGTTTTGAAAAATGCAGAAGAAATATAGTACTTGCTTCTTATTATATCTTTTGACTTAGTTGGAATTTCAGTGAAATTCATTGTAATATTTATTTTTTGAGTGGGTGACAGAGCCGCTTTAACTTATATTTTACAGCGTTTTATCACTTGGTATAATATATATTCTGCATTAAAGAGTTACTCCAAGTCTTTTAAGGGGGTGACCTTTTCTGTATAAAATGACCTATTCAACTCTATGGAGAAGGCTCGCCCCAACCCCCTTGATTTGCTGTAAACCTGCAAAAGAAAGCTTTTACTCGCCTTAAATCCAGGGCTGAGCGAAGTTCCAGGCACTGATCTTCCACACCCCTCTGTCATCACAGTGGCCATGACCATTTCGCTGGCTCAAAGCACATGCCCTGGGCTGTCAAGGTGACGGAGGGTTTAATAAAATAAAACTATATGAAACAGAGAAAGGTGGGAGAGAGTGCAATGTGGGTGGGAGGGGATAACAATCCTACCCTTGCAGGTGCTGTGCATGAAGATTATCTTCTTTTTGATCCCATTAGCCATCTTTATATGAAGAATGAAGAGGGGGCATAACTGGTAACTTGCCAAGGGCCCTGTGATATCTTACTTATTGGAGTTTGAAATAGGGGAGTTTGTTTTATTTATATAAAACACAGATATCCAGAACACATACTCTGCTTATTAACACACATACCTCTATATGTAACTGTTGTAGAATTATTAAAACCTTTATTAAATTTCCCCATTAACTCCATTAACTTCATTATATGACAGATTTTCCTAACAGCATTTAGAATATTAGCAAGAGAATGCATTTTCTAGAAGGATATGAGTAACACCGGAATTGTCAAGTTCCTGTAATATGTAACAATGTATGCCATAGTTAGATCATGAGAACTGAACTAATGAAATGTCCATTCACTAAAAAGCCTTGAACCTGACCTCGAATCTAACAGTACTAACTACTCAAAATTGCGCCTAAAGCCTCGTGCTAGCAAGATGGCGCCTGGGCCATCGTGTCCACACCCGTGTCCAAGATGACGCCACCTCTCGGTGGGAGGTCATGTAGCCGGCCACTTAACACTTAAGCCAATTAATAATATTGATGGGTGGGTATTGACATAGCCACTTAACACCTAACCCAATTAATGATGTTTATTTGTTGTTATCTTGATATTCTATGATGATGTAATTTTGCTCTTATAAGGGTCTGCGAGCCCGCTTTTTAACCAGATGCCATTAAATTTTCTCGAAGTTCTTTTAACCTGAACTCCATGTGTCAGTGTGAATTTACTTCTGCGTATACGCAATTTAATCATCTCAGATTTGGACAGGAACTGATAGACATTCAAACATATTTGTTTGCTTAAAATAATCTATATCATATCTACTTGTCTCCTATGCAATTCTTAAACCTGATTGCATACACTGCCTGTTGTCACTTAATTACCTAATGCTAGATAATGTATTGTTAATATTTTACAGCATCTTGGAAGATGGAAATGCAAAACTTCGCCAGTCAAAGCTGCATAACCAGGTAATGGGGAGGGACATTCTACAAAGACATGGCATAGTATATCTCGGTGTCTTTTACGTGTGCAACATATATATCATGTAGATGGTTAAACAATTGCTCTAATACATCTTCCTATCGGGCCTTAGAGAGCTCTCCTGGAGCAGAAGCAAAGACGGAAAAGGCAGGAGCCACTTATGGTCGTACCAAACAGTGAAGTCAGGCATCGGCGTTCCAAGCCCAAAAAGAATGATGAGCAAGCCCCTCTGGTGCAGCATACCAATACAGGAACTGTACAGTGTGATGTAATCTTGGATGGTGAGCAACACTGGGGTCTTTTGGGGGAGTTAAAAATTGATTAGATTGGGAAAACTGGTAAGGTGCGTGTGTGTTATACTAGAGTTAATTATGCTGTGGTGAATGCGGGTTACAGTACTAAAGTATTTTTATGTAATTATTCCTTCTCCAATGATTTATCTTTTACTCCACTACTGCAGTTGTATGTCACATTAAGTATATATCTTAAAGGGGCACTCTAAATACTCTAGTTCTTTGTAATGGGTATGGTTTGTGAACTCTGTCCCCTTAGTATACCTTAGTTATACACGATAACCTTCATTCAGCATGATACCATTCACTCTCTAAATCTGCATTTAAGGCTGACTTATAGAAACATTTCATTTCTAAAAACTAAATATTAACTTTTCTGGGCAACATAATAAAATCTGTGCTAAACTTCTCAGTCTACCACGGCTCTAGATCCAACAGATGGCTTAAAGGATCACTATAGGGTCAGGAACACAAACATGTATTTCTGACCCTATAGTGTTTGACCCACCATTTTGGTGGCTTGCCCCCCCTATAAAAGTTTAAAACTCACCTTATTTCTAGCGCCGCACCAGTCTGCCGGCGCTGGCTCCGCCCCCTTTGTGGCATCATCGAAATGGACGATTTTTAGCCAATCCAATGCTTTCCCATTGGGTGCATAGGGAAAGCATTGGATTGGCTAAAATTGGCATGGGGTGGGGCCAAATGCCGTTTTTGCCAATCAGGACCTCCTCATAAAGATGCATTGAATCAGTGCATCTCTATGAGGAAAATGCAGCGTCTCCATGCAGAGCGTGGGGACGCTGAACGGCAGGGCTGCTTACTGTGCAGCCCTGAGCCAGGAAGCCCCTCCGGTGGCCATCCAAGAAGTGGCCACTTGGAGGTGTCCCTTGCGGCAATGTAAACACTATCTTTTCTCTGAAAAGACAGTGTTTACATGAAAATGCCTGCAGAAAGCTATTATACTCACCAGAATAACTACATTAAGCTGTAGTTGTTCTGGTGACTATAGTGTCCCTTTAATTTATAGGGTTTTTTAATGATTGAAGCTAATTGCCACCGGGGCTGTACATCCTTGTGACAATGACAGATGGAGTACATAACTCTGCCCCTTCCTGGTCAGTTGAGTGCACACAGCGTAAACTTTACAAAATGTTTTGTGTGTTTATCAATAGGCATTGATGGTCCAGCTGCATTCCTCTGTGGAGACCAGGATTTAAGCAACAAGGTTCATATTCTGTCTGTTGGAGAGACCTGCACTGATGATGAGTTTGATGATGATGATGACATTCTGCAGACCAGCACAAAAGCAGCCAGCTCAAGGCCAGGTTCCAGAGAGGAAAATGCAAGGCCTACATCCAGTGAGGAAAAGCCTAGTTCCAGCAATGGGAAACGCAGACCTGCTTTGCCAGAGACAAAGATCCAAGCAGAACCAGATGTCTCTAAACGTGTCCTCCAAGAGATGCTCCAGGATAGAGGTTCGGTTTACTGCATTGAAATCCCAAGCCACACTGAGTAATGTATAAACAGTGTTTATTGGTAAAGTTATAAAACTGGAACATACCCCATGGAAACCAGTGAAATGGTTGCAGAATGTTTAGGACTTTGTCCCAGGAGAACTCTTTATAAGTACCCCTCATAGTTTCCTTTAATGAATGCCTAGTTCATTAGTTCAATTACTTCATATATTAAAAACATTACCCTGATATTGTAAAGGTAAGTTTATCCCATTATATAATCTATAATTTAACCACTAAGAATTCCTTTTTTTTGTGTCAATCTTTCTTTTATTAAGGCAAAAGTGATGGGTACAGAATAAAGAAAGGGAAATGCATGAGTGGTATACAGAATAGGGTCAGTACAACGAAAACCAATGTTGTTTTACATTTCCAGAATATTGATTAGGCCGAATTCTTTATAATTCAGACCATCGATTTGCATTTTTACCTGTAAATTTTGGCCAAGTGTGTTTTTTTGTTTTTTTTTGTGTGTATTTTTTTTTTTCCAGAGCCCTATATATGAGAAAATGTGCACTTCTCTTTCTTACAGGTATATCAGACAGCCTAAATTTCGACGAAGAAACCTCAGAGGAAGAGGAGGAAAAGTCTGGCAGTACACGGCCAAGTTCAGCATCTAGCAAAAAATCTTTGACAGTGAGTACTCTTAGACTTTCTTGTTTTTCAGTTACCAAACCAGTTGCCATTATCTGTTTAGATCCAATTAATTCTTAGGAGTACATATAGTGGGCCTTTCTCATAGCTATTTGATTCATACACCGTCTTAATGTTTTGATGTCTTTTTTAGGATGTGGGTTCTGCAGAGACTGCACAGATAGGTCTATCGGGAGATGGGCTTGAGGTGGGTGACTTGAAAGAGTTTGTGCTGCGTCCTGCTCCACGTGGAATCACTGTTCGATGCCGTATTACCCGCGACAAGAAGGGAATGGACCGTGGTCTCTATCCCACATACTATATGCATCTTGAAAGGGATGATAACCGGAAGGTCAGTGGGCTTGAAGGAATGAACACAGCTTGTTGAGACATTGTTTAGAAGAACTAAATACTGCTTTAATTTGGGGGAGAGACCATAAACCTCACCAACAGCTTTAAGCAAATTATTATGACCATAATTACAGATGTTGAATAGTATAAGTGCCTGTCTTGAACCAAGGAGTGCCTGGACCTCTATTAATTTACATAATTACAGATGTGGCATAGGCTGCAAACCCCAATGAAATATACTTGGAACTATTCATCATTGAAACAAATGCATACACACATGGGAGAGGCTCTAACGTCAACTTTAACTATTTCTAGCTGCACAATATGACTGCCATCCAATTTTAGAACCTCTTGACAAAAAAAACAGGACTCTCTGCTGCACTAATAGTCCAGTTAATCTGTAATTTTGTAGATAATGCACGGCAGTAGCAGCTTGAGAGCCTTGGGGAAGGTTTGCACCTTTAAGTAGATTGCACCTTCAGGCAGATGTCTACTTTGGCCTTCTCTGGTTTCACATTGTAATTTTTCTTTTTTTTTTTCCCAAGGCTTTTCTTCTTGCTGGTAGGAAGAGGAAAAAAAGTAAAACGTCTAATTACCTCATGTCTATTGATCCAACTGATCTTTCCAGAGAAGGAGATAGTTTTGTGGGCAAACTACGGTAAGGTTGGCATGTGTATTCTTCTTGATATTGGCAGATTCCTCATTCCTTGACTTTTTTTTTTTCTGTTCTCTCCTTTTTCTTTTTTTTTTCTTTTTTGACAATCTTTATTTAATTCAATATCCTTTTTGGTAAAAATTATAACATTAAAATGAATGAAACAAGAAAAGCTATGACAATGACATTCGGTTCCATTAAGCTATAAAATAGAATACATCATTTCGAAAGTACCCCATAAGCAGATATACATAGATATACATGAATTGTCTATTCATGGTGTATATCATCAACAAGCGGGGCATGGTTTATGTTTCCACAGAAAATGAAAGTAATAGGTAAAATTAAGGTGGACAGATTTTAGATGCCACTATAATGTTCATTTAATAGCTATTTACATGAAGTGTATTTTCATTATCAGAGTATGACCATTAATGACAGAGTGCATCTATGTAAGATTGCAGCTTGCTATTTGAATCTTAGCAGTAAGTAAATGTATTAGCCCAACTTACCTAATATTGTAGCAAGGCTTATCTAGATGAATGAACCTAGTGTTTAAGTAGATCACCTAATTCTAGGGTAGAAATTAATTTATGCTACGAGTAGACAGTAGTAATAGGAGACCAGAGAGCAAGTAGAGAAGTAATTAGAAGAGAATAAAATAGGAGAAGCAAAGAAAAAAAGAGACATTGTTGTGATGGTGCGGGCCCCGCACCAAATTCAACAGTTCCAAATGTGCCTATCCCAGGGTACCAAGAGCAAGGAGGGTTCATGTTATCCCTCTCCCATGCTATAAAATCCAACCACGAAAGGCAGATCTCTCCAAACCCCTCTTCTCTGCCATATAGAGCTGCTATAATTGCCTCCATATTTCTAATCTTCTCCATCTTGGCTATCCATTTACCTAATCTCTGAGAGGTTGTATGTTTCCAGAGTGCAGGGATCAGTACTCTTACTGCACTGAGAAAATGCCTAGTGAGGGCTTTTTTACATTTAGAGATAGCGAAAGGTCTGAGCAGCATAGCCTTGGGAGTAAAATCGCCCCCATCACCCACAATCTATGTCATAGACTCCTAAACCTGGCACCAGAAAGGCCTTATCATTGGGCACTTATACCATACGTTGAGCAGCGTGCCTATTCCCATAGTGCATCTCCATCAAGTATTTGGCACTCTTGGTAATACCATATGTAGAAGATGAGGCATGCAGTACCACCGTGACATTGGCTTATAATTGTTTTCCTGAATGGAGAAGCTGATGGAAGAACAATGCCATTGTTTCTCCAAGAATACAGCCTCGAGGTCGACTTCTTAACGTTACATAAGTTTTAGTGGTTCCCCCTTCTTTCCTTTAATGTTATTACTTTCATCCTTTTTGATTGCCAGACATTACACTCTTCCTTTACCTTATATTGTCTTTATTCCTCTAGGTCCAATCTAATGGGTACTAAGTTTACTGTGTATGATGATGGAGGAGACCCAGCTAAAGTTCGAGGACAGACAGATCCTTCTATGTTTCGAAAAGAGCTGGCAGCTATTTGTTATGTAAGCTAGAAAATGTTCTTTTCTCATTCACTTATAATGGAAGGGGCACTCAGATGTCATATTAAAGGTGTTACTGTAACTCCCGTAACTGCTGTCACAGTCTTGTTCTATAGGGACATACTTCCATCATCACTGTATATTTTGTAGTCGTTTATAAAACATTCCATATTTGCTCCTAGCAGTATTTATGTTTTTGCTTATTCTTTTCTAGTGAGGGTACTGGTAAAAATGTAACGGTTGTTGAGCAATATTTATATAATAGGTCTATCTTCTTGTGATTGCTAGGAAACCAATGTCCTCGGTTTCAGAGGTCCACGAAAGATGACAGTCCTGATTCCAGGCATGAACAGCAATGATGAACGCATATCCTGTCAGCCAGAAAATGTGAGTTATGTGTTCTCTTTTAGCTGCCAGAAATTTAACTGCTGTGCAAACTCTGTTCACTGTTAATGAAAACTTTATTCCCTTGAAGGATTCCGAGAGCCTTGTGTCTAGGTGGCTTAATAAGTCGCTTGACAATATAATCGAGCTGCACAATAAAGCCCCTGTGTGGAATGATGATACTCAGTCGTATGTGCTCAACTTCCATGGCCGCGTCACTCATGCATCTGTCAAAAACTTTCAGATTGTTCATGACAATGACCGTAAGTTTCAAATCATACCATCAGTAGAGCCCTCATTTTCTCTGTTTGGGCAACATTGTGTTATTTTAGGGTATATTCACTAATGCCAAATTTACTTAAGCTAATTTGGCTTTTTACATTTTTTTTTTTTTTATTAAATGTGAATTAATTCTCCTACATTTGATTGTTAAAATTCCTCTATGGTTCACCATATTCACTGAGAGAATGTTAACCTAATTGAGCTAAATGGATCCTTTCTATTTTAAATGAATCTAATTGCTGCAGATATTGGGGAAAGTACCTATACAGAATTGTAACAGTGTTTTCTTGCTAACAGAAAAAATGCAGCTTATGTAAGCATAATTTGCGGGTGGGAAGCTTAGGGTTTCCATATAGGATTAATGGAAGGTTTGTATAGCATTAGGAAGGATAACATTTTTTGGTGCCATTCCCCTGGTCTAGCATCAGTGATATCGTAACTACTGAGTGAAGGTAATTAATTTACAATGCATTTATTTGTGAATCAGACATGCCATTTTGGCTAATTTAAACAGAATAAAAGTGCAAAATTGGTTGAAATAAAATTTGTAAATAGCAGAATGGGTTAAAAAAGCTGACTTGTGACAGCTGAACAGTTGTTTATCAAATAGTCTGGCAACTTTAAAGGGACACTGTAGGCACCCTTACCACTTCTCATCGAAGAGGTCCAGGTGCAGAGTTTTTAGTTTGTAAAACATTGCAGTTTTAGAGAAACTGTAATGTTTACATTGCAGTGTTAAAATTGCCTCTTGTGGCTTTCTACTAAAAACAGCCCCTAGAGGCTCTTCCTGCAGTTTCACAGAAATGACGCTGGACGTCCTTGCGTTTATCAAGATGATGTCCATCATACTGAAAAACCTCATAGGAAAGCATTGGGTCAAAACTTTCCTAGGGAGAAGGTTTAATGCATGTGCAGCACTCGCTGCACATTCGCATTAGGTTTCCCCCATCATCTGATGTCGGAGGAGAAGGAGCCCAACTCAGTATAAAATGTGATCTAGTAGACACAGAATAGTATTATGTGCTCCCTTACATTCCCATACACATATTGGTGTGAGGGGAAAACCTTAAGAGGATATAGAGTCCTGCTATTTCCTATAAGTGTATTAATTTGTCATGCTGGTCGAACTCAAACCACATTTAACAACTATTTTTCTTGACTTTCCATTTACAAAAAAAACAAAAAAATTCTCCTTTTTTTTTTTTCAGCTGATTATATAGTTATGCAATTTGGTCGGGTGGCTGAAGACATCTTCACTCTGGATTACAACTTCCCTATGTGTGCTCTTCAGGCCTTCTCTGTCGCCCTCTCTAGTTTTGACAGCAAGCTTGCTTGTGAATGAGAGTCACTTGCTTCGTCCACTACAGTCAATCCGTCATACTTACCCACATCTTCACCTGCCACAATGTTGATCTGGATCTAGGAGTGTAATATCTCTTCGCAAATGTTGGGTGGGCACAATTAGCCACTGTGCCTTCCATGTTTCATAAGAATGCAAAACCTTTTTAGATCTTTAAAAAAAAAAAAAAAAGGTTATAAAGTAATATTTAATCAGTCACATCATATATATATATATATATATATATATATATATATATTTTTTTTTTTTTTTTTTTTTACTCTTTCATAAAATGTCTTTAGCTTTACAACTGCCTTCCAAAAAGCCAGAGACAGAGCAATTCATTTTATTTAGCTGTTCCCAATCCACTTTGAATTTCAGACAAACCACACTTTAGTGAATATCCTTATCTGTTTAATAGGGCTCAGACGTTTTGAAGTCAAAGAGGTTGTACTGTTGTCAAGCTTGCAAAAGCAAGGTAATCATTTTCAGATGATGTCATCATAACACAGCATCATGAGAAAAGTAGGGTGATTTTCTAGGATACTGGAAAGCAGCTGTGATGTCAGCATGTTGTTTTATTATTTAAAATAGAGCAGAGGAGTGTAATACAAATAAAGAACACCAGTATTTTTCATTTGCTCTATTCAAAATTATGTTTTATGTCACATGTGACTGATCTGCTACCCTTCAATAGCACTGAGCTATAGCTGACACAGCACAAAGCAAAGAGTGGGTAGACAATGGCATCCTCTGATGGAAAACACGTATATAAATCTTGATATTCATATATTTTTCTAAATATTCTAATATCCAATATTAAGTATATTGACTCCTCACTCTGCTGCTGTCTCTAACCTTTGATTTACCTTGCACAGTGATGCACACCCTGTGCTTCCATTACTTTGTCTCTTGACAAAAACAGGTGCTCTGTTTTATTTATGACTCTTAAGTGTGGTTTGCATGTTCCCTTCCTGTGAAGCTGTTGTTTTAAAGGTAAACTACAACCACCGTATCCAAGACAGCTTATTGTACGACTGATCCCCTGTGTCAATTCAGACGCATCAAAATGTTTAACACCAAGTTAGCATGACTGAATCCTGTTTAAACACCATCATTGAAAGCTTATCTTTGTATGGTAGGAGCATGCAAAGCCTGTTTATGCAGTACAGATATTTTCTGCAGATAATGACGTGAAATTCCTCATTGTAATACCTCCAGCAGAACTGATGAGCTTATGGTGCTTTTTATCCCCCAAAGTATTTTGACAAAAAACTTGGCTGGACTTTACTCGTAGTCTTCCAACACCATACACACCACAAAATGCCATAGTTTTACTCTGCCTGTGCCTGTTTTTTGTACTTTTGTTTGCCTTTGCTTTGATCTATCGCATAACAGGATCACAAGAAATCAGTTAAGACATTCTACTGATCGATACATGTACAGGCTATATGCAGTAAGTGGATGGGATTCTTTAAATATCCTCTGTAAGCACTTTCCTATAACTCATCCTCTAGAGTAAGGGTTCCAAGCTGTTTGGATATTCATTTAAATAATGTGTGCTTTTAATGGTAAGACCTTTGTATCTAAAAGCCAGGCTTTAGACAGATATTTAGTCACTAAAACAGAAACTGTGGAAATCAGTCAAATAAATTACTACTTTTAAGCTGAAATAGCTGAATTTAAGGGAAGAATTTGATTTAGATTTTTTTTTTGCCTAAATTTTGCTCCTCCATTTTTGTTCTTCCAAAGGGAAACCGTTACTTCCCATAATTTTTAATATTTTGTTTACTTATCCTTCCATAGCTAACAAGTACATGTTTGTGAGATCTGAAGATAAATTTAAATGTAGAAATCAAAGCAGTTGTATTTACCACTATGCCGGAACTGAGTACTTCCATGTTGCCTTTTACTGTCATTAAATATAGATAGTGGAGGAGGAGAAAGAGAACAAACACTCCTGTTCCTCCTCCTCATTTGCGTCGTCTGCTCTGGCTGTTCCTGGACTGAACTGGATGAGAATGTCGGTTGCTAAATCTTTCACAAAATGTTATATGGGATTTTCTGTGTTTAATAAAAAAGTGTTGTTTCCCCTTTTAAGTCCAAATTTAGGGATCAAGCCCCATAGTTTTATGCTTTCATTTTTGTTTTCTATATTGAAACTTTTAATTCTGCTGCTATCTGTCATGACTTCATATGCTGTTTTTTTTATAGATATCTGTGTTGTTTTGTTCTGAATCCATTGATGTTACTGCATGCAATGCCTTACACTAACCCGTGATGCCTATAAAGGGATATTGTGCACTTTGATGTGTCCCCATACACTGTCTGTTAAAACTCTTTGCACATTCTAGACACATCTTTACATTTACAATCAATTGTGGAGATTAAACTAATGATACAAAATGTAAACCAAAGTAGTTCAATCAAGATTCATTTTAAAAGAGTACTCTGTTTTTAATTATTCACTGTTTACCAAATATATTCCTTGGTGGAATTATAACCATAACTTTTTAAATTTGCTGGGAGCTCTTATGGTGAATGTGTAACTCAAAGTTGTACTCCTATTACTGCAGGCCTGCTGGTTGCATTGAATTGTCCCTAATTTAAGGTGCGGTGTGGATCTGTGAGTCAACAAAAAACACAAGTTAGAGAACCTATGTATTGCACAGAACATCTATAGCCTCTGTTTTGATTGCCATAAGGTAGAGCAAGTTTATAGTATTTGAAATTGAGAAAGAACTCGATTACTCTCCCTTTGCAAGAGAAATAATATACTCTACACTAGTCATTGTTGCTTTTTACTCTCTATTACTTTGGTCTAGTGATCTAGTGGAAAACAGAGCTCTATGATTTGAATGTAGAATGTGAGACTTCCCAAATAAATATATATATTTCTGTGCCTAATGCTGCTGTGAACAGGCTTGCCTATTAAGCATTTAAAGTAACCCTTGCATCTTTTTCTTCCATACCCTAGTTTAGAGATGGCTAACATTTGGTGATATTGCCATTACTACTCTAGCTAGTGATTTCAGACGATTTGGGCCTAGTCTGTATTTTAAACATGCAACTATATCTCAGAGCTAAATAAACTTCTACATTGTATCCTATTTGTAATATATTGTACCAACCTGAAGCCTTAATTCATTAATCCATTTTCTGCCGGGAACAGAAGTTTTCAGATCCATACCTCCTTCTTCTAACTGTGCCTAAAAGTGGAAGTTGAATTTCAGAATATACTGTAACATGTCTGAGTGAAAGAGCCAGGTTTATTTGTGTACTATTACACATCATTTGCAGAGAATGTAAACATGCCTGGGCCCAACAGAGTTCCCTACGGGCATATATCATTTTATTTTTTTTGCAGAGAGATGTGCCAATGCGTGTTCTTACACCCTGTAAATTTAAAAACAGTGCATGATCCACCTCTTTGTAATCCAAGAACTATAGGGTCAAGACCAGCCCTACTGTCTGCCTGTTTTACACTTCTAACTTTTAGCGGATTTGTAGGGTATTCTATATAAATAGACCTGAGTTAAGTTAAAAGTGGAGTAATCAGAAATATTTCATGAAAATTGCTCCACGTTCTGTCCCATGATTGTCTTAAAATAATTTTATCATAGTATCATCTCTCTATAAAATAGCAAGGAGAGCATCATTGTGGTGCAAGCGCATCATTGTACATTATTGTGATTTTTATAATGCTGTATAAAGTAAGTGTTAAAATATATTAATGTATTTTCTTATTTCTTTTCAACACAATGTTTATCATTGAAATCAGATGTTTTGTTTTGATCCCAATTAATTGTAGGTGTGGGGTGTTTCTATAACTCTAAATGGGAAACCAAATTTTAGTGACCAGAAAAATCTCCAAACAGGCACTTTATTTCTTAATAATCATGGATTTATCCTTATGGTTGTACTACAATGAAAACATTAATTTTATATTGTATACTTTGTATTTTGGCAATAAAAATCATTCTCCTTTGATCATTAGATCAAAAAATAAATGTTTCCAGCATTTTATTTTGCTAATATGACAGAAGGTGGTGTACACTTTTTTTTTTTCTTTCAATGGCTTTCTGCTGGCCTCCCTTGCTGGATTTGCTACACCAGTGTTTCTCAACATTTTGCGGAGAAGCCTAAAATAAAATTCCACATTTCTCTGCCTCGAGAAATTAATTTCTACTGACTCAAATTCCAAATGAAGTGTAGACACTGATATTTCTCTCATATTGGAGAACAAGTCAAGTAAAGATTTTTTTTTTTAATATATATAAATACATATGACAATGTGAATACTGTGTATATCAGGAGGAATGTATGCACTCTAAATTTAAAGTATAAAAGTCACAAAATGAATAATTTAATTCCGTGTGTGTTTATGTATGTATGTATGTATGTATGTGTGTGTGTGTGTGTATATATATATATATATATATATTGGGGGGTAGAGCCTGACCGTTGAGCAGAGACTATTATCGGCTGAAAACTAGGGCAAATCGCCTTATTTCGAACCCCAACCTACCTTCTTTTGCTACACAGAAGCTTGTGAACTGTGGGATACCTCGCATGCCACTGGAATGCCTGAGCCGAGGCAGTCCGTCACACTGACTATTCTCCTTTCTATAAGCATTCACTAGGTTATTGGACCTCACTTCCCCGATATCTGATTTCCCTGACTCTGGCTTGTCCCTGACCATTCTCTGTCAGGTTCGGCATAGGTTTATTCCTGCTTGTCAATTACACACTGCGTGTTGGTTCTCTCTGTATACCTGACAACTTTTTAGGTTCACCAAATTATATTAAATCTAAACATGCCAAATTATGAAAATTGAAAGCTTTGAAGTAGCATTGTAATATATGATCTTAAGTACCAAACTACATGACAAATTTAAAGGAACACTATAGGGTCAGGAACACAAACATGGATTCCTGACCCTATAGTGTTAAAACCATCATCTAGTCCTAGGAAGCACTTCTAGTATCCATCTGAGGAGTGGCCAGTGGAGTTATCAGGGCGCTGTAATGTAAACACTGCATTTTCTCTGAAAAAAAGCCTGAAGGTAATGATTTTACTCACCAGAACAAATTAAATAAGCTGTAGTTGTTTTGGTGACTATAGTGTCCCTTTAAGGATCACACCAAGCACCATACTTTGTATTATTTAAAAAGGCACCTTCTTCCCAGATAACAGCAGGATTTTGCTTTCCTTTTTTGAATTATCAGATTCATCTAACGTGTGGACAAAGACTGGGGTGCAGGAAAAACATAGAAAGCTGGAATTGTAAGCACAGACCTGCCAAATATTCACACACCAACAGCACACAGTAGAGACTGGTGACTAAACAGCGCTATTGTTGGTTTTCCATAATTACATGAATCAATAGTAAAGTTATGTTCTGCATAGTATAATAATAGTGGCAGGCTACGGCAAACAAAAAATGTTTTAAGTATTTTTGCATACATACTACTTACAGGGTTAATTTCTAAGGACCGAATGTGGTCAGGATTAAAACAAAGTTTGGTTATAATAAATTAATTTAATATTTCTCACATTTGCATTTTTTGCTCAAGGGATGGGATTTTACTGATTGAGCAGCCCTGTCAGTTGCGGATTACTAGACATGTCCTACACGTCATATTAGGTGAGTGGGATCAGCAAACACTGTATACTGCAGATACATGTTTATCATCTGGATTGAAGAGATAGAAAGTATCTGGACAGGGTGAAATCTAGTGGCCATTTATATTCACCAACATTCCATGCCAGCTGGATAACCATGGTGATGGAATGCAGCTTTAGTTCTATCACCTGATAGCTGTAGATTTGCTAGTCAGACACAAACATGTTCTCCATTAGGACATTACATAAATAAATACACACTATGTGACCCAGCTCGTAAACAACTAATAATAATAATAATAATAAAGCGGGTGTTTCGGGTCACTACACATCTCCCCCGTTCCACCTTAAGCAGACGGGCTCCTCTTGCGACCAATCACCGGCAGGGGGCGTTTAAATCTCCCTACGGGCGCTGGCTCCCCACTCCGCCATATTGGGCAGCGCAGGATTCCCGGTGACCCGCTGACAGCCCGGTGACCCTCGTTGAGCCCATGTCGGGCGTTAGTCTGACCCCGGGTTCCCCTGGCGTGGAGCGGGTGTCCCGGGCCCCTGGCTCCCCACGGCCCCCCGTGCAGCGCCGCCTGTTCGGCTCGGTGGATCACGAGAGCCTGTCCCGGGAGCTGGCACGGTGCCGGCAGGAGCTGGAGAGCAAGCAGCGGCATCGTTGGAACTTTGACTTCGACAACGACCGGCCCTTGGACGGGCCCCTGCTCTGGGAGGTCGCGGGGCCTGACGTGCCCGAATTCTACCGGCGGGGGCCACACCCAAACCCGGGCGCACACCGCAGACGGCCCCGGGAGCCGCAGCCCAGAGCGGGCATCGAGGAGGAGCCGGGCTCCCAGGGCAGGAAGAGGAGCGGAGAGCCAATGGGTGAGCGTCCACGGCGCCCTACAGTGGGCGGAGCCTCATCCTGGGGGCATCCTGACACCTGCATACCGGGGGGGAGAGGGCAGCAAGGGGGCAATCACAATGTTGGGGGCAACGGTGGCACAAACCAACACTAATCATACTAATAGACCCCATGTGCTAGCCATCATACCCGGGCTATTAGCCCACTGTCTGTCAGGTGCTCTCATCAAACAGGTAGAGGGGGCTGCCCCATGGCACAGTGTCTCTGCTGCATGTAAACCTTGGTGAATGGCTGCTAACTTGGTGCTCTCTCTGTGGGCTCAACTTTGGGCAACCCGAGACTCTGCAACTGTTAGTCCATTTCTAATTCTCTATATTGGGCTGTCTGTCCATAGCAGGTGTCAACATGCAAGGCTGGTGTACAGCTCACTAATGTCTCTCAGTACAGCATACAGGTAGTGCATGGTCAGTGAGGATGGCCTCCTGCTAATAGGGGAGATGGGGACACTGATTGCTATTCTGTTACTTACATTGCATCAGATTATATGTTTACCAAACCAGCAATAAAATAACACGTAGTTAGAAGTAACCCTAATCTGTAACCAAAGGTTTGGACATTTATTGTTGAATCACTTTAAAGGTTAAAAAAAAAATGCAAGCTTTCTAAAGATGAAGAGCACACAAGTTCTGACATGGGTTTACAAACGTTTTTGGGACAGATCTACATGACTCCTATACATTTGTGTTTTCTTAAAAAACAAAAACAAATATAAACAAGCCCTCAGTAGTTCAGTGGCTGCTGTCTGGTAGGAGGCTGGCTAGTATTGGTGGCTTTAACTGAAGTTACTTCTCTGCTCAAACCAACCCACTGACCTAAGGTCATCAAAAGTGTCCCTTTGTCTATGCAGCTTTTTTTAAATCTTAAAGGGACACTATAGTCACCCAGACCACTTCAGCTCAATGAAGTGGTCTGGGTGCCAGGTCCCTCAGGTTTTAACCCTTCAGAAGTAGACATACATATGTTTACATTGCAGGGTTAATCCAGCCTCTAGTGACTGTCTTCCTGACAGCCGTTAGAGGCGCTTCTGTGACGCTGGATTCGAAAATCGCATTCCGCGTGCAGAACGTCCACAGGAAAGCATTGAGAAATGCTTTCCTATGCACTGTTAGAATGCGCGCACAGGTCTTGCCGCGTATGCGCATTCCGCCCCACTCGGGAGCTGACGGTGGTGGAGGAGAGGTCACCAGCGCCGAGGGAGCCCGGCACTGGATAAAGGTAAGTGGCTGAAGGGATTTTAACCCCTTCAGCCCAGCGAGAGGGAGACCCTGAGGGTGGGGTGGGGGGTCCTAAGGGCACTATAGTGTCAGGAAAACGAGTTTGTTTTCCTGGCACTATGGTGATCCTTTAATGAAAAAAAAAATGTGATCATCTTTTTCTAACGCTTGTGAGAGGCGATTGAAACAGTTTAAGTGTGAATGTCACTCCCTTACTGAAATTGTCAGTCTCTCTGAGTGATGCTAAGCAATATGCATGGCAGATAGACAAGAACATGTTCGTTTTAAGTACTACTGTGAATGTAATTTTATGAAAATGTTACCTTTTTGAGAAAATCACTGTATAATCTGTGTGTGAGGAACATACGGAGATGGCCTCAATTGTGTGTTGATTTGGGCACATCATAAAATAACTCTGTAGTAGTTTGTATTTTGTGTTTGTTTTTGAAAGGGTAAATCAGCATATTTAGTTTTCACGTACGTGTTCCTTGAGACGGGAAATTTGCATTACTTTTTCTTTTCATTAAAAGAAAGGGGGTGGGGAATCACCTGCTCTGTGTTTTGTAATCATTATATATTTTTATTTCATTGCCCCAATCCCCCTTGATCTTTTCCAGATTCATCTTCTAACAATGTGAAGAAATCCCACAGGACAGAAGCTGGAGATACAGAGGAAAGCAGTGCAGAGCCTTCCCCTGAGGAAACGCCCAAGAAAAACAAGCCAAGCACGTAAAGGAATGGGGTGAGTGATGTAGAGGGGAAGTAAAACAGGATAGGTAGATGGACATATCCAACCAATATTTAACTATTCAGGTGTTTTTTTGCCCCCACCCTCCCGCCCGGCTCTGGAAAGGGGAAAAGGGTTAAAACTTACCTTTTTCCAGCGCTGGGCGGGGAGCTCTCCGCCTCCGTTCCGCCCCGTCGGCTGAATGCGCATGCGCGGCAAGAGCTGCGCACGCATTCAGCCGGTCGCATAGGAAAGCATTTACAATGCTTTCCTATGGACGCTTGCGTGCTCTCACTGTGATTTTCACAGTGAGAATCACGCAAGCGCCTCTAGCGGCTGTCAGTGAGACAGCCACTAGAGGATTAGGGGGAAGGCTTAACCCATTAATAAACATAGCAGTTTCTCTGAAACTGCTATGTTTATAAAAAAAATGGGTTAACCCTAGCTGGACCTGGCACCCAGACCACTTCATTAAGCTGAAGTGGTCTGGGTGCCTAGAGTGGTCCTTTAACCCCTTAAGGACACATGACGTGTGTGACACGTCATGATTCCCTTTTATTCCAGAAGTTTGGTCCTTAAGGGGTTAAGCTCTTTTAAACCATGTTGACACAAAACACCCTGGTAATCTCACAGGTGTGTAAGATGTTAAAACCATACAATCAACATAAAAAATGAAATTAGAAATCATAAAATACAAAAAATGAGTGCGGCGCATCCCACATATTTTGTCTCAGTCCCATCGCCATGTTCTAAAAAACATTTAGGCTCTTGCATACAAAAAACTAGTGAGTCAGATAATTGTTATAGCATGCAGAACCTTTATCTACACCAGTCATATATTATTACTTCAGTTGTATGCAGTTATTCTGAGTTCTCCATTTGTAATGATCCTATACATGTTTTTGTTTTTTTAAAGTAACCTGTTCTGTGCAGGTAGAATCCCCTCCCCCCACCCCCCCGTCAAAAAAGACACACATCTAGATCAAAGAGGATCTCTTAATAGCGTAAAATTCTTCAGCACTTATTAAACAAAATGTTTCTATAGGAATGCAAAGTAAATATCAATACAAATAATCCGAAGCTGCTCCTCCACAATTCATTCTAGTATACATGCTCCCTCTACTGTTGTCACTTATGTTTGCAACCTGTTTAGCTCCATCTTCACCACAAATTTAGTGGCCAATTTACTAATAAGTATGGCTTATTATTGATGAAAGCCACAGAATGTTATTGCCAGATCTCTTTGGTTATTCAGGGATAAAATCCAAGCGTTGCATTCCATTAATACACTATTTACATTGACTCCAGCTCTCCATGCAATGTAACACACATTTTTCCACCTCCCATGGTTAGTGTTGTCTGTGGCACCACAACTGCTGTTGACTGACTTTCACAAGAGGCAGTATGAGCTTCAGATGAATAGCCCTCAGAAATGTTTGGCGTTGGCTAACCAAGACAAACACTTATAAACATATATAAGCTATCATGAAATGTTGTGCATGTGAAAATAGACTACCGGTAATTCACCAAATTAATCATTGTCTTTCTCTCTCCCACAGATGTGCCCCAACCTCCACCAGTGCTGGCTGACTCCTGCCCACTCAGCCTGTGGACTCTGTCACTGGTGGGAGATCCCCCGCAAGCACTGATACAGAGTAACACTACAGAGCCTGGGCATCAGATGTAGCATTTGTGCAATTAGGCACCTTCTTCTGCTTCTCCTTACTACCTGTGTAATCCCCATCTCTCCCCTGTGTAGCACATAAGACATTTTATTTTGTTTGAGGTTTTTTTTGTGTGTGTGTTTTTTTGTTGTCTTTTTAGGGAGGGGTGGGGTTTTTAAAAAAGGAAGGAAAGAAAAAAAAAAAAGGCGAGGTTTTGCCCTGATCCAAGTGAAGAGAATTGGGGCCAATATCGAAGATCATGTAATGATCTCTAACTTCGTCATCCCAGGGAGGCCTGTAAAACCTTAATTTGCACCCACAAATCTTATCTTGTATGTAGTTTATCTATAGTGTAAAATGCATATAATCACATTTTGTTTCCTTACTCAATAGGGAGTATTTGGAGTCAATAGTGCCCTTTTTTTTTTTAAATGAACCAGATAACTTGGTCTTTTGTTAATAACAAACAAAACCCTTGTCCTCATTTTTATGTAGGTCCTGTAAGGACAACATAACACTTAATATTCTTTAATTCCCTCACACCATACAGGTTAACACAGCTAATGTCACCCTGGTTATTCGTTTACATAATGTAAGAGAGAAGCTCATTCTGAGTGCCAGGGGCTGGTTCTCTGTGTGCGTATGTGTGTTTGTCTCCAGTACTGATCACAAAGTGTCTCCAATTCAGCAGAAAGCTCTGAAGGAAATCCTTAAAACTCTGGCTCGATAATCATAAGCTGATTGGTTTTGACGAACCTAAGCTAAGTGTGCCAATCGCGGTACATTCCTAATATCTCTCCAGTTTTAGGGGCATGCTAGAAGCAGCACTAGCACCACCTGTATTGCATGACATATATGTTTCTTTTCTTCACTAACAAAAAGAAAACGTGTTCTGATATACAAACTTATCAGCACTATATACATGCAAAAGAATGCATGGTAGGTACATGTAAAGATACTTAGGTGGCAGCTGCTTTTTTCCCCAATAACATCATTACAAAAATGGCACAAGAACTCATGCCTGACTGTAAACAGTGGAAAAGTTAAAAACCATTGCAACCAAGTTAAACACTCTTATTTTTAGCACTTACATTTTGAAAATGTAGAAAAAAAATTGGTTGTTAATACTTTTAATAAATTGCAATCTCCCTCACTCTTTTTTCCCCCCTTAAACGTAAATTAAGAATAGCAAATTATATTCCCTGCATTTAAAAAAAAAAAACCATTTATCTTTATTCTAGGTTTAGAAGCTCTGGTGATTAAGGCAGTTTCTAGGTTAAAGACTCAACAGGAGTAGCCGAAATCCTCTGTTCCAACTGTGGGTAATGCTTGCCCTGCTAAGCATCATAGGAAACTATACTGGGAACAATGGAGAACTTACAAAAGATTTTCAAAATATAGACCAAAATAGCCAATGTGGGAAATTCTGCAACTATTCCCCTTTCTGTTTATGTATTGGCCTGAAATTTGCTATTAGTGAACAAAACCTGCTAATTCCCCTCCACTGGAATATTAGAAATTGTGTATCACTGAGCCTGAGCCTATTCAAGAACAAAATATACCACTTTAAACTTTTTCCAATGTAAATGGGTTCTGCAGTCAGAAACCCTTTTGCATTTTCCATCGGTACAATATATATATAATAATTTTATCTTTTTTTTTTTGTGGTCCAAGGAATCTCAAATCAATCTATGTTCTGTTTTCTACAAAGCACAAATGGTAGTGGGTTTTAGTATTCTCTCTAAGCAGTAACTGCTCAGCAATGTAATTTATAAAGAAGGAAACATAACTACAACTACATCCCACAGATTGCATTGTACACCATTTATTCTTACGTGGATTTAACTCTTTGTTCTAAGAATTCCATCTTAACAGTTCCGGTGCTGTTCTGTCACAAACAACTGCTTAGAGGGATACTTTTTATCATGTGTATTTGTTTTTTCATATATATGTTTTTCTCCTTCATTTCTTTATTTGTTCATATGTTTCTGGCCTCCTGGGTGATGCAAGCTGTAAGCTCCTCAGTGTTGACTTATTTTTCTTCTTTTGTTTATGACTTTTTTTTTTTTTTTTTTTTTTAAATGTGTGTACATATAAATATATATATATATCTATTTTTTAATTTGTGATATGGTTTCAAATTCTGGTTATACGAACACTGGTAACAACTGTTTTGACAGATGTTTGGTTCTAAGCTTTATCCACTTTGGTTGAATGGGAGCTTCTCATGCAACAAATTCATTCCGTTATTAAAATAGGATATTTTATTTGTCTCAGTGCAGCAGGTCCCCTCAGCAGGGCAAGATTAAATAAAAATGAATCCGGTTCCATTTCTATTCACACGCTGTGTAGGTCAATTTCTAGAAATGCATCTTCCTCCTACTAGCCCCACTTCCCACTTAGGGGCTTTGATGTATGTTAAAATGCCATCAAAAAAGCATCAGCGTGCCGTTTCATTAAGAGGATGGCCTTGGTGGCTAGACACCAATTTACACTTGATTTTTGGGGGCCTCACTATGCAGACTCTCTTGATGATAGTGCTAGCGGGAGGGTGTTGTGTTGCTTGTGTATGTAGCATACTAAATGATGACCATTTTATGATGGGTGAGTGTCTATTGTGATGTAAAAAAACAAACAAAAAAAACTGACAAATTCTACTAACTTATTTATGTTAAAAGCAAAAAAAAAAGTTTAATCTAGATTTTTTTTTTCTTACTTTCTTTTCCAAAAAGCCAAAGTGGCAGTTTTTTGTGCATCTGAAAATGCCATATAAATATTTTTTTTGGTTTGTTTTTGTTTTTTTGGTTTGTTAATTGTATTTTTTTATTGTACTGATGTAGCAGTGTTCCAATATTTCTTATTTTGTTACTTTGTATTTTTTTTTCTTATATGTAATTTGGCGGTTAAAAGATTGCAGACTGAGCCAGATGCCTAATAATTACAGTTACATTTTGTATTTTTTTTAATATACATTTTTTTTTCTTGTAAAGGTTTTTCAAAGATAATTTGATTTTCTGTTTCAAAGTCATGCAATCATTTTCAGAAAATAAATCTATACAGAAAGCAGCGACTGTGTGTTCTCTGTGGAATATAAATATATTTAATGAATCTTGCATAAATGGAATATGCCATTGAGAGGTTCTGGAGTCCTTTTTAAAACTCAAGACCAAAGCTTAAGTAATTTATGGATGTCTCTAGATTGCCTTTTTTCCATAAGGAATGTTTCTGAGTGTGTGCTGCTGGGAGTAGTGCTGGTGAGAGAGGCAAGAGGTCCCTTGTTTCACCCTAGTCCAGAGACAGGAAACCTTTGTCACTCCAGATGTTGTGAACTTTGTCTCCCCAATGCTTTTCCAGCATTATGGCTGTAAGAGCATTATGAGAGATGTAGTCCACAACATCTGGAGTGCCTGGTTCCCAAACCTTTTTGGTTCATGGCACCCTTAATATTTTTCCGAGGCGCCCCAAGTCACAACAATTTTCTAGGTTGTATAAATGTACAGCGCTGCTTGGGAGGGGCACTGGAAGATTATTTAAAGAAACAATCCAGGCACAATAACCACTACAGCACTCTGTAGTGGTTCTGGTGCCAGGAGTGCTGTGGTTCCCTCCCAGAGTAAGTAGCCAAACTGTTTAAGAACAGTTTGAGAACTTACCTGGAGTCTGCCGGGATAGGGGCTGTAGCAGGGGATAGGTGCAGTAGTGTTTGTGAGGGGTGCAGTGTGTGTATGTGTGAGAAGGATGTAGTGTTTGTGTGTGGATGGGGGAGTTATTGTAGGTCTGTGGAGGTAGGAGGGAAGATTAATAAATATTTAAGTGTTTTTGTAATATGTTTTTCATATTCCCTCTCCCTTCATAAATCATATCAAGTATACATAATGTTGAAACCTGCACAGAGTGTGTAAAATAATCTATCATAAAAATGTGTATGTTTTGTTATGCATGGTGTGTCAGTGTAAAATGCAGATATCCAAATATCAAGGCAGCACCAGGACATGCATCCCCTGACCTGCCTGTGGTTGGTGGGAATTCCAAGGTAAAACCTGCTACAATTAATACAGTACCGCTACCATTATTGTGTGTATTTTAAATATATGTGTAGTACAAAATACCATCTTGGGATTTATAAATCATTTCACCACTGGACTGCTAGTTTACTGCATAGTCTGTAGACATTGTTTTATATCCAGGTATATTTAGAGCAGTGATGGCGAACCTTTTTGAGCCCGAGTGCCCAAACCGCAATACATGCCAACTTTTTTCCCCTCAAAGTGCCAACATGGCAATTAAACCTGAATACTGAGGTTTACGTTTAGAAAAAACTACTCGTACAGTTAACAACTTTTGTTTTAAAAGAAGAACACAACAGAGAGTTAAATTATAAACATTTTAAATAATGATATAAATTAAGCTTATATTAGTATCTCCAACAAATGCAATACATACACACAGACTGCTGAACACATTCACACACCAACTGCTTAATACATACACACACCGAGACACAGACAGACTGCTAAATACACACACAGTCCGCTAAATACACGCACACTGCTGAGTACGCAGTCTGCTGAATACACGCACGCAGTCTGCTGAATACACACACACACACACACACACTGCTGAATACATAAAGACTGCTGAACACACACACATATACTGCATTGAGGGGTGCAGTGTATGTGTCTGTGTGTAATGTGGGGTGGGGTGCTGTGTGGGGGGGGTTGGGGTGCTGTGTGTGGGGGGGTGGGGTGCTGTGTGTGGGGGGTGGGGTGCTGTGTGTGGGGGGGGTAGGGTGCTGTGTGTGGGGGGGCAGGGTTCTGTGTGTGGGGGGTAGGGTGCTGTGTGTGGGGGGTAGGGTGCTGTGTGTGTTTGGGGGAAAGGGTGCTGTGTGTGTTTGGGGGAAAGGGTGCTGTGTGTGTTTGGGGGAAAGGGTGCTGTGTGTGGGGGGGGAAAGGGTGCTGTGAGTGTGGGGGGGAAAGGGTGCTGTGAGTGTGGGGGGGAAAGGGTGCTGTGAGTGTGGGGGGAAAGGGTGCTGTGAGTGTGGGGGGAAAGGGTGCTGTGAGTGTGGGGGGGAAAGGGTGCTGTGAGTGTGGGGGGTAGGGGTGCTGTGAGTGTGGGGGGGTAGGGGTGCTGTGTGTGGGGGGGGGTAGGGGTGCTGTGTGTGTGGGGGGTGTAGGGGTGCTGTGTGTGTGGGGGGTGTAGGGGTGCTGTGTGTGTGGGGGGGTAGGGGTGCTGTGTGTGGGGGGGGGGGGTAGGGGTGCTGTGTGTGGGGGGGTAGGGGTGCTGTGTGTGGGGGGGGGTAGGGGTGCTGTGTGTGTGGGGGGGGGTAGGGGTGCTGTGTGTGGGGGGGTAGGGGTGCTGTGTATGGGGGGGGTAGGGGTGCTGTGTGTAGGCGGGGTAGGGGTGCTGTGTGTAGGGCTGCTGTGGGTAGGGGTCCTGTGTGTAGGGGGGTAGGGGTGCTGTGGATAGGGGTGCTGTGTGTAGGGGGATAGGGGTGCTGTGGGTAGGGGTGCTGTGGGTAAGGGGGGTGGTGGGTAGTGGGAGTAGGGGTGCTGGGGTAGGGGTGCTGGGGTTAAGGGGGGCTAGGGGTGCTGTGGGTAAGGGGGGTAGGGGTGCTGTGGGTAAGGGGGGTAGGGGTGCTGAGGGTAGGGGTGCTGTGGGTAAGGGGGGTAGGGGTGCTGTGGGTAGGGATGCTGGGGGTAAGGGGGTAGGGGTGCTGTGGGTAGGGGTGCTGGGGGTAGGGGTGCTGGGGGTAGGGGTGCTGTGGGTAAGGGGGTTAGGGGTCCTGGGGGTAGGGGTGCTGGGGTAGGGGTGCTGGGAGTAGGGGTGCTGGGGGTGCTGGGAGTAGGGGTGCTGGGGGTAGTGGGAGTAGGGGTGCTGGGGGTAGTGGGAGTAGGGGTGCTGGGGGTAGGGGTGCTGGGGGTAGTGGGAGTAGGGGTGCTGGGGGTAGGGGTGCTGGGGGTAGTGGTGCTGGGGGTAGGGGGAGTAGGGGTGCTGTGGGTAAGGGGGGGTAGGTGTCCTGGGGGTAGGGGTGCTGTGGGTAGTGGGAGTAGGGGTGCTGGGGGTAGGGGTGCTGGGGGTAGGGGTGCTGGGGCTAGGGGGAGTAGGGGTGCTGGGGGTAGTGGGAGTAGGGGTGCTGGGGGTAGGGGTGCTGGGGTAGTGGGAGTAGGGGTGCTGGGGGTAGTGGGAGTAGGGGTGCTAGGGGTAGTGGGAGTAGGGGTGCTGTGGGTACTGGTGCTGGGGGTAGGGGGAGTAGGGGTGCTGGGGGTAGGGGTGCTGTGGGTAAGGGGGGGGTAGGTGTCCTGGGGGTAGGGGTGCTGTGGGTCCTGGGGGTAGGGGTGCTGTGGGTAGTGGGAGTAGGGGTGCTGGGAGTAGGGGGAGTAGAAGGGGGGTGCTGGGGGTAGTGGGAGTAGGGGTGCTGGGAGTAGGGGGAGTAGAAGGAGTAGGGGTGCTGGGAGTAGGGGTGCTGGGGGTAAGGTTATTAAATCAGTATCCCCCCCCCCTTCCCTTCTTGTTACCTTTGGTGAAGGGGAGGGGGGGGACACAGCCATCCCTGGTGGTCCGGTGGTGGTATGCAGGACAGGAGGACAGGTCCTGCAGTTCTCCTGTCCTCCCGCGCGATGCTGTGTGGAGCGTTGCCATGGTAACGCGCGGCAACGCTCCACACAGCTCGCGGGAGGACGGGAGAGCTGCTTCCTCGATCCCTCCCCCCTGCTTCCGGTCCTGCCGACACGGAAGCAGAGTAGGCGCCTGCCGTTTTGGGCAGGCAGGCGCCTACTCTGCAGTGATGGCAAAGCTATGGCCGCGTGCCCACAGAGAGGGCCCGGCGTGCCACCTGTGGCACGCGTGCCATAGGTTCGCCATCACTGATTTAGAGTCATTTACTAAAGTGAGAATTCAAAGTTATTTTTACAATCTGTATTTGTAGTTTCATACAATACCTAGTACGAGATAAACATTCAGTGAAGAGACACAAAGTATAATAAATCCCACTGGGGGATCATCCGAGAGCCACAATATTACAAAAACTAATTCAAAGTTAAAGGACCACTAGAGGCACCCAGACCACTTCAGCTCAATGAAGTGGTCTGGGCGCCAGGTCCATCTAGGGTTAGAAGAAACTGCTATGTTTAAATTAGGGTTTATCCAGCCTCTAGTGGGGGCATTCATACCTTAAGGGGTTAAACCATTCGCAAACGGTTTAACCCCAAAGTTACCTACTGTGCGGGTCTCAACTCCTTCCCTGGCAGCATTCAGTTTCTTGAAGCGCGGAGTGCCGCCAGTCAGGGGCGCCGATGATTGTCTGAGAGTGGTTAGCTGACGCGGTCAGTCTGTCAGTGACTCCCATTCACAGAGCTGGCTTGGAAAGAAACCTACCTTTTCCAAGCCAGCTTTGTGAATGTGGAGTCACTGACTGACTGAGACTGGTCACTGCAATTTCCGCTATCTGCAATAAGAAGAGGTGTTCCTGGGATATAGAGAGGTAGAGTATTCTGGAGTAGGATTCATGCACAGCTGTGAAGTGTGTGTAGTTCCTGCTCTCTGGATGCAGCGCCCTCCAACAATTTCTCAGGTTGTGCCTGATAAGCTGCGTGCGAATTTGTCTGAGGCAAAAAGGTGGGATTGTCTATTTTAGGATTTATCAAGGTCTCTGCACAGCACTCTGACCTATCAGGAGTCCCAGTGGGACTTCAGGTTTCTGCTAGTGCAAACTGAGCGGTGTTTGCAGGTTGTTATTATTATTATTATTATTGTATTTATATAGCGCCAACAAATTCCATAGCGCTTTACAATGGGTGGACTAACAAACATGTAATTGTAATCAGACATGTTTGACGCACAGAAATAGAGGGGTTGAGGTGGTGAGGGACAATACTGAATTTACTCTTGCAGCACTTAGAGGAAGGGATCTCAGATAACTTGTGAACGGGAATTCGTAATGGAGTAGAGCAGCCCGCAGCAGTTATCACAGCTCCTGCCCTTGGCTTGGCCAGCCCACTCCCCACCGGACCCCAGGGAAGCCTCCCACATATTTAAACCTGGGTTTCCCAGTTCTAAAGTAGCAATGTTACCACCATTTTAACTTAAATTTAGGATCAAAATAGCGGAACCAGAAAAATTCCCTAATTCGCCTATACTTTCAGTTCAGCTACTTTGGCCTTAAAGGACCACTATAGTGCCAGGAAAACATGCTCGTTTTCCTGGCACTATAGTGCCCTGAGGGTGCCCCCACCCTCAGGGACCCCCTCCCGCCGGGCTCTGGGATGAAGAAAGGGTTAAAACTTACCTTTATTCCAGCGCCGGGCGGGGAGCTCTCCGCCTCTGATCCTCCCTTTCGGCTGAATGCGCATGCGCGGCAAGAGCTGTGCGCGCATTCAGCCGGTCTCATAGGAAAGAGACGCTTGCGTGCTCTCACTGTGATTTTCACATTTCACATTTTCGCATTCAGCCGGTCTCATAGGAAATGGACGCTTGCATGCTCTCACTGTGATTTTCACAGTGAGAATCACGCAAGCGCCTCTAGCGGCTGTCAGTGAGACAGCCACTAGAGGATTTGGAGGCTGGATTAACCCTATTATAAACATAGCAGTTTCTCTGAAACTGCTATGTTTATAAAAAAAAGGGTTAATCCTAGAGGGACCTGGCACCCAAACCACTTAATTGAGCTGAAGTGGTCTGGGTGCCTAGAGTGGTCCTTTAAATGTGAAATTCACATTAGTGAATAACTCTGAAAGTGTAGATTGAGAGTCATGCACAGTGATTGCTCTAGCACACAGCATTAAAGGACCACTATAGTGCCAGGAAAACAAACTTGTTTTCCTGGCACTATGTAGTCCTTAGGTCCCCCCACCCTCAGGGCCCCCAACCCGACGGGCTGAAGGGGTTAAAAAAAAACTTCAGCCACTTACCTTTCTTCAGCACCGGGCTCCCTCGGCGCTGGTGACTTTGAACTGAAGTGGTCTGGGTGCCTATAGTAGTCCTTTAAGAGTATGTCATTTTGTATCTAATTACTTTGTATCTAATAAAAAATGTGTGTACTAGGACATCAATTTGATGTAACTATTTTGTGTAGTTTTCCTTAAAGGGACACTATAATCCCTATAGTCAATGAAGTGGTCTGGGTGCCAGGTCCCTCAGGTTTTAACCCTTCAGATGTAAACAGAGCAGTTTTAGAGAAACTGCTATTTTTACATTGCAGGGTTACTCCAACCTCTAGTGACTGTCTTCCTGACTCCCCAGGCACCTCAATGTGTCATTCCCCCCCCTCCACTCTTGCCCCTCCCTGTGTCTCATTCCTCAATACGTGTCTCTCATTCCCCCCAAGTGTCTCATTTGCTCCCCCCAGACCATCAATGTGCCTCATTTCACCCACAAGCTGCTCCATGTGTCTTTCTCCCCCCCCTCTACTCTTGCCCCTCCATGTGTCTCTCCCCCCACTGCAGCCCCTTCATTTCTCTCTCCCCCTCCCTTCCCCTGCAGCCACTCCATTTCTCTCTGTCCTCCCGTCCAGTGCAGTTTCTCAATTTCTCTCTCCCCCACCCTTTCCCTGCAGCCCCTCCATTTCTCCCCATTGCAGCCCCTCCATTTCTCTCTCTCCCTTCCCCTGCAGACCCACTATGCCCCCTTCCCCTGTAGACATCCATTTCTTCCCCCTCCCCCTTCAGACCCTCAATTTCTCCCCCTTTCCCTGCAGACCATTTCTCTCCCCCGCAGACCCTCCATTTCTCCTTTTCCCCCTTCCCCTGCACATCCTCCATTTCTCCCCCTGGCCCCTGTAGACCCTCCATTTATCTCCCACCCCCCACAGACCTTCCATTTCCCCATTCCCCCTTCCTCTGTAGACCCTCTATTTCAATCTCCCCTTCCCCTGCAGACCCTCCATTTCTCTCCCCCCCATTTACCCATTCCCCCCTTCCCTTGCTCACCCTCCATTTCAACTCCCCCTTCCCCTGCAGACCCTCCATTTTCTCTCCCCACCTTGCAGACCCTCCATTCCCCCCTTCTCCTGCACACCCTCCAAATTAGTATAGTACAGTACACAAGAGGATTTAAATACATATTAACTATCCATATGCAACACATTTAAACATATTGTACTTATGTTTTAGTTTTATACTGTACATTGAAGCTGTTTGCTAGCACAAATACTGACCCCTTTCTCTATGTTAAAGGGTATTCTTTATGAGGCTTTGCTGTCTCTTTAAATTTACAGAGATCACACCAATGGCACTTCTGTGAAGTACATACTGTTTAATTATGTATGCATCCTCTTTATGCCCTTATGAGTGATATAATATATGCTTTAAACCACGCTGATCAGCAAATGTTATTCAGAAAAATCTGGGTGCCAAGGTTAATAACTGTCAGTGGCTTATGCAATACATCTATTCTTTCTTTGGCAATCTACTGGTTAAATGGGAGGTCTTTCTATCTGACTTCCTTTTTTCATTTAACTTGTTGGAGTATTTGCAGGTGAATAAATATGTACAACTATGCAGTCTACAAAATATTTTGCCCTTTTCTAAGCTAAATGGGCAAGTTAAGGATGTACACAATCTGTATATTTTCATGTTTAAAGCCTAGAAGCTTGTTATAGTTTGTTCACAGCTGTATGTTTTAAACTTTTCTCTGTTTTTCAGGTTGTTTACCTCTATGCTGTCTTGTCTCACTGTTGACTGACATGTCAGGAGCCAATCAGAGTGCAATGTGGGGAGGGGCCTGGAGAAACTGGTGAGAAATACAGGAGGCAGCGCCTACATTTAAGGTGGAAAGATGAAATCTTGTAGCTAAGACTTTCACTGAAATATACACACCTGCGTGACTACGAAAAAAAGTTTTTAAGAGTCGAAACAAAATAAGGAAAGTCAAACAAGTGTGCCGGTATTTCTCAGAAAAGCAGTATTATTGTACAGCGCTGCGGAATTTGTTGGTGCTTTATAAATATTAATAGTAATGATAATCACAAAACATATTCATTACCGTAGTTTGCAGTAGTAGAACTCAACTGGATAATCCTTTCTTTGCCATTTTGACATTGGCCTTGCAGCGTGAAATCAGGGATAGAAAAATTAGTAGTGAGGAGTGTGAAGGGGGAGTGGTATAATGTATCTTGACAGAGTTCCCCGTCAATATATCCCACGGACCATTAACATGCAGCTTGTAGAAGCAAGCGAGCAAGACGTGCTCTGCTGGAGCTCCCGACGATCGGAACACTCACGGACAAATATCTGGGGGTGACACGCAAAAGGACCCACATACTGCATCTATGTAGCTTGGGGAAACCAGCACGCACCTGCAGACACCCGACTTGCCACTAAGAATGCCGGGGAACCGAAACGGCGGACTGAGGCCTACGAGGTCAGACGGGCTGGGAAGGCGGCCGCTTCCAGCTCGCCACCCCGGGCCACAAGCAAGCACCAAACATTCCTCCCCCCCCCCCCCCACGGACCGGGGGGGACATCTCGGTCCCCGTCACATGGAGCTTCCCCTGCCGCAAGCCTGCAGTCAGAGCCGACAGCTGAAACCAACAGACCGGAGGTGAGGGCCTCCAAAATGGCGGACACAAGCGACAGCACAACTCGTGGCAAGCAGCAGCAGCCTGCAACACCCACTCCTATCTCTAAAGCAAACAAGATGGAGGTGAAACAAAGCGGGGCAACAAATCCACACAGCCTGTCCACAATGGCCACACAGCCTGTGCCTGAGAGGCAGAGCACCAGCCTCAGGACACACAGGTCCTCACTGGAAACCTTTGACTGGCTCTGCACGGGCTTCAGGGAGGCTTTGCACAACCGGGGAGTGACTCACCACCAAGCTGCATTAATCGTGGCCTCATGGATACGTCCTGCAGCGAGGCGCAGCTACTATATGCAGATACCCCGAGCCAGCAAGATGACCGTCCCGCACAACAAATTCCGCCGGGCCTTGAGGAGAGATGTGGCACCAAACCCCCCGTGCACACGAACCCAACAGCACACGAGGCACACTGGGGCACCGAACCAAATGACGCCCACACATACCCAATCTGACCGAAATGCCGGCGACAAGCACAACACGACAAGCACCTCCCTATACCAGACAACACCGCAAGCGAACACGCGACTGCACCACATGGGGGACACTGCCGGAGCAGAACCCCGAAGCGAAGACATCGGGCCCTGGGGAAGCAAAGACGAGTCCAGCGGACACAGAGCACAGGACTTCCCATCACTGGGTATAGGTTGAAAGGTCTTTATCACAGCCTCACAGGGGTAATCTTAGCCTGGACTGATTTGAACTCTCATACCAGCGGAGTACCCAGACGCAGAAATTTAACACAGGCCACATGTGGGCAATACCCCTTTGATAACGCAGGACACACTGCACAATGCTCTTGAAGGTTTTGTGCCCAGTTAATTAATGGCAAAGCAAATTTTATGTTTTATGTTTAGTTACTCACGCTTAGGATAGCTGGGATAGCCGGTATATATATTTAGCTTCTGTAGCGAAGCATCCTCACATAGTCTCAGGACACAACAACCTCCACAAGCTCAGCGCAGGCAGCACACATATCAGACACAGGCATGTTACTTTTATGGCCGTAGTCCCACTATCAACAACGGCTTAACATATTCCAATTGCAGCGTACTTTCGATTTATCTAAGCCCATTTCAACTAGAATACTTGCACTAGCTAAACTATTTACTGGTTAAAAACGCCTGTACACATATCTGTTTCCCACAGGACCTTACTAACTACACACCCGGCTTACACCTAACCAATGTAACATAATGCTAGAATAATTGCCCACTTTAGTTGTGTTAGTGTTGTGAGCCTGAGTAACAATGATCTAGTCTAACCTGTGGAACTAATCTACTGTTATTTCTTAATTGAACATGTTTTATTTTATATGAGTTAAAAATATAAAGAACTGGTGGTCTGAAGCCGGAGCAAGATGGACGTGTCCTCCTGAAGCTCCGTTAGGACCACGATGCCATAAGCTTACAATAGCGCTAAAAACACTGACCTGGACGAGAAAATAACCGGGGGAGCCATTATGGACAGGCGGGCACCGAAGAAACAGTCCAAAAAGCCATCGGAACACGGAGCCACGGTGACTGATCTGTTTGCGGCCTCCCGCGCCATGCGATCGCAAGCCCAAGATGGCGGACGGGAAAGCCCGATGGCTCCGAGATCACCCTCTAGCCCGGGAGCGGCGGCGGCCTCGGAAGTGTCGGAAGCTAATACTGCGCAAATCCTAGCAAAACTGGCGGAGGTTCGCGGTTACTTAGCTGCGGAAATCACCAGAAACACACACGAGGTCAAGGCCGAAATTCAGGCCTTGGGAGCGAGGACGGCGGTGCTGGAGCAGCGTGTGGAGTCCACGGTCGTGGCCCACAATGCCGCTACGGCTCAGATTAACCAGCTGTCTTCCAGATTGACCGCGGCGGAATCTGCCCTGGACGACCTGGGGAACAGGTCCAGGCGGAACAACATCAGGCTTCGGGGTCTACCCGAACAGGAAGGTGAGGGCCCGCTGCTGGAAGTGGTCACTAAGATCCTGAAGCCTTTGCTGCCGGACATGCCGGATAATCAGTGGCATATCGAGAGAGCGCACAGAGCTCTCAGGGCAAGAAGAGCGACTGACAACCGCCCGAGGGACGTGATTATTAAGTTTCTCTTCTACCAGACGAAAGAAGCCCTGCTGAAGAGGAGTAGAGAGGGCCCAATCAGGTATGGCGGGGTAGAACTCACCCTGTTTCAAGACCTGACACCGGCCACACTCCAAAAAAGAAGGCTGTGGCGCCCTGTGACGGGGCTCCTACAGAGGCATGGAGTGAAATACGCTTGGGGCTTTCCATTCCGTTTGTTGGCGTTCCGGGATGGTCGCACCAAAACCTTGTACGCGGACGGAGACCCGGCGGCGTTTCTGAGGAGCCTGGATATCCGAGACCAGATCGAGCTGTCGGAGCTTCCTCCTGCCGTAGAGGAGCTGCGTCCCCTCCCCGGTGAGTGGGACACGGCGGGTGAGTGAGTCCCGGTGTGGTAGGCCGAACCGGATCCGGCGGTGGTTGGCGGAGAGGAGATCGGGTTTTTTGTCTCTCCACTCCGGAGGGGGGGCTCTTAAGATGCGGATGGTATGGCGGGTTTTTGGAGCCTAATTTCCATTGGGGCTCACCCAGTGGGGGCATGGTTGGGGAGCTCCCGTGAGGGTCCCTGAGAAGGCCCTCGGGCCCGGGTGGGTTCGTGGAGCACCTACTCCCCTTATTGGGTGGGTTAGGGTTGCTGAGACATGACGCCCCTTCATTGATTATGCGTGCCCCCTATGTTTTTTCTTTATGGGCTGCACGCTGGGGTGGTCAGATTCACCGTTTATTTTTATATTTCTGTTTTCTCATGTTGGGGTGCGGGGATCGGGGATCGGAGAGGATCGGGACTGGGGGTCATTTGCTTCCTAGCCAGCATCTCAAAGTAGACTACGGAACTATCATGCCTTTAGACGATATTGTCCCCCCCCCTCTCCCTTTTTCTTTTTTTTTTCTCTCTCCCGGGCTACTGTTTTTATATAACCCACGGCCGCAAGGAGGGAGGTGGGGGGATGATGTCTGGCTACTGTTATGTATGTCGCTATGTACTTTTTTGCGCAACTGTATTGCGTTGTATTATGTTTGCACGGGTGGGGGACGGAACCGTGGGGAGCCGGGTAGGCAATAGGGCCCTAGTTTTTTGAGGTGTAATTGCTATGGTTGGCTTAGATGGTTAGGCCCTACAGGGGGCATGGAAGCGTGGGCTCGCTCTCTCGTCCCCGTATGGGTGGGGGAGGGTGGTGTCTGGGCCGGAGCCACGAGATGGCGCCGGGATCCCCCTAGGTAGTATGGGGTAGAGTGACCTTCCCCTCCCTGCTCCTGGCCCCTCCTATCCCCGGCTTGGGAACGTAGTCTCACCTTGGGGGACGCCCCTCCGCACCGGCGGCCATCCGCCCGAGTTTATTCTTGCACTATACCTATGTACTCATTCGTTTATTTCTTTTGCAGCACTCTCTCAGCACCGGGTTATTCGTTTATTCATTGCCTTATATTAGGCTTGCTTTATTGGTGTGTACGACTTCTACTTAGCAAAAAAAAAAAAAAAAAAAAAAAAACCTATATATCTTATATTTGAAAAAAAAAAAAAACAAGAATAATAGTTAAAAAAAAAAAAAAAAAAAAAAAAGAGAGAGAGAAAAAAAAAAGAAAAAGGGAAAAAAAATACAAAATAAAACAACAAAAAGAAATACATTTGTTCAATTACGATTAATACCTTCTCAACTATGTCTCCTCTGGTTATGCATATTGGAGCATAAGATATTAGATACTCTGGCTCATTTACTCGGTTTTGTTTGCCCTCCCTGCCGTTAAGGGTTATGCAGGGTCTGCAGTGTTTTTTCCTATATTTAACTTCAGTTGGCACTCAAGTAGTGCCATTATTGGCTGGTCCATGTCCCGAGCATCCCAGAACCTTTTCTTAGTTATGGGGATGACGGGACATATACCCCGGATAAGCCTGGCTTTAGGTAAGACCAGGCGACTTTTGTACAATATGTTATGTTGTTCTTCCTTCTTCTTCTTTCTACTTTTTCTTTTCCCTCTCCACTCTGCCCTTTCCCATCATATCTCTCTTCTGGGGGGGGAATCGAGGAACGCCCTCAGTATCTTGGCCACAGATGGTAGTGTCGGTAGGCTCCACAATAGCGATATTCCACAAGATGAGTTATGCCTGTGAAACTAATGTCCCTTAATGTTAAGGGTCTAAATGCCCCTAAAAAGCGACGTCTCATGTTTCGGGAACTGAAGCGCATGAACCCGGATATAGCCTTCCTGCAGGAGACGCACCTGCCGAAATCAGCTAAGTTTGCCCTTAAAGATCATACATTTCGAACCTCGTTTGAGGCCAGAGCACTCAATAAGAGGAACGGGGTAGCTATTCTTATACATCATAGATGCCCGCTCAGGGTTAGCAAGGTCAGTACGGATCCGAGCGGACGCTATGTTTTAGTATCAGGGTCCTTACACTCTCACACTATCCATGTTCTCAATCTCTACGCCCCTAACGAGCAGTCCAGGGAATTCTGGACAGAGATGACCCGCGTGGTCAACTCGCTGCCACATGGTATGGTCATCGTAGGGGGGGATTTTAACGCGGCTCCATCCCCAGCAATGGACAGGGGGCCCTGTAGGGGAGCTCCGAGATCGCACAAACGGGGAGGGCAAGATAAATTGTTACACACTTTTATACAACACACTGATTTGCTGGATATATGGAGGGCTCAACATCCAGACGATACTGACTATACGTTCTACTCGCCACCTCATGACACGTATTCAAGGATAGACCTGTTTCTTGTAAACTCACTAACTGTTCCCAGGGTATCAGAGTCCAGGGTGGGGTCCATAACCTGGTCGGATCACGCAGATATCTCCCTAACCCTAGACAGGCTAAGCGCGGCGTCCCCTTGGTCGTGGCGGTTGAATACGTCTCTACTCCAAGATCCAGCTATTGTAGAGATTATTCGTTCGGAACTCAGGGACTACTTTGAAAGGGAAGCGGAGTCAGGAGTTACGAAGGCTACGGTGTGGGCAGCCCATAAGACGGTCATTAGGGGTGTACTGATCAGAGAAGCGACGTTGAGGAAGCGACGTAAATTTCAACGATTGGCCACATTACTGGAAGCATTGAGAACGGCGGAAAACAGACACAAATCGGACCCTACGCCTGCCAATTTGACATCATTGCAGAACATAAGGATCTCGATTAGAGAAACGCTCCTGGATGATACCGCAAGGGCTATGATATGGGCCAAGCGCACCTTCTATGAGAAGGCGAACAAGATGGATACCTTGCTAGCTAGATCCCTTCGACCATGGCAAAGGAGCACACTCATTACGAGGATCAAGAATGAAGCGGGTATCTACCAGACAAACCCCACGGACATAGCCACGGTGTTCTCAGATTTTTACGCTAAACTTTATAACCACTCTTCGGAAGGCGCCACGGACACGGGCCGGGAACTAGAAGGGATTCAGAAGTTCCTATCTGGATTACGACTCCCTAAACTAGAAGCAGCGGTTTCGGATGTACTGGGAAGCCGTATCACGGGAGAGGAGATAGACGCGGCAATATCCGCCTTGAAAAGCAACAAAGCACCTGGACCTGATGGCTTTTCGGGGAGCTACTATAAAACCTTCCGGGAAGAACTCCTCCCTCACTTGGAACCCTGGTTTAATGAGTTGATGGATGGGGGGACGCCTGATAGAGATATGTCCTTGGCGAATATCGTTCTATTGCCCAAACCTGGAAGGGACGACTCGGTCCCGGAGAACTTTCGCCCTATTTCCTTGATCAACCACGACTCAAAGATCTTGGCAAAGGTGCTTGCGGGCAGATTAGGCCCACTCCTTACGGGTATGATTCACCCGGATCAGGTGGGCTTTATACCTGAGAGACAACTTTTCGAGAACACGAGACGCAATATAGATCTCATAGGGAGGCAGGTCACGAAGGGCACCCCGACACTACTGTTGTCCCTAGATGCCGAAAAGGCATTCGATAGAGTGAAATGGCCTTACTTATTTGAGGTGTTGCGACATTATGGCGTGCCGGCCCCGTTTATTACAACTATTCAAGCTATGTACTCCAACGTTAGGGCACAGATTCAAATTTCGGGAGCGCGAGTCGAACCGTTCCACCTGAGCAATGGTACGAGGCAGGGTTGCCCTCTTTCACCGCTGCTATTCGTGCTCTCGCTGGAGCCCCTCATGCAGGCCATACGAGAAGCTCCTGATGTTAAGGGTATCTTGGTGGGAGACACACAATACGTTGTTTCGGGTTTCGCAGATGACGTCTTGTTGACGTTAACAGAACCGGAGGCCTCCATGGAGGCACTGACTAGGATGCTGGAAGCATACGGGGAGGTGTCGGGATATAAGGTCAACCTGCATAAATCGAGCGCGATCCCCTTAGGTATGACGGACGAAGACGCAGCGTCTATAGGGAGGACCTATCACCTACGGATAGAGAAGGACCAGATTAAATACCTGGGCATTTGGTTGACAGCGGACCCCTCTCAACTCCATAGGCAAAATTATATCCCACTGATTAGACAGTTGATAGCTGACATAGAGACATGGGCAGACAAGCCGATCTCGTGGATCGGAAGATTGCATTCAGTAAAAATGAATGTGCTGCCTAGGATACTTTTTTTGTTCCAGGCTCTGCCAGTCCACTTGAGTAAATCCGCCTTGGGACCGCTTCAACAGGCCATAGGAAGGTTTATCTGGCAGAATAAAAGGCAAAGGGTTTCCCGCAACGTCCTGTATAGGGCAAAAGACAGGGGAGGCCTTGGTCTCCTGAACTTATATTTTTATTATGTGGCGGCTCAATTGACTCAGATTGCACTGTGGCACTCCCCCCCAGGGGAGCGGAGGTGGGTGGATCTGGAATCCACCATGATGGGCCCAGATAGACCACAATTTCTTATGTGGATTCCTAAGGAACATAGACCAGCAGATCGAGTGGATTGCGCAGCGATTCACACTTCCCTTAGGGTCTGGGACGCTGCAGTACTTAAATACAGACTGGCTTCTGTACCATCACCCATGACCCCATTTTTGCGAAATAAAAAGTTTATACCGGGCATGTGCCCTCGAGATTTCAAGGGTATAGAAAACTCAGGATTACAGCGGTTGTGCGACCTCTTTGAAAACGGCACCTTCATCACATTCGATGCACTACAGAGCAGAGCTCCTCTGCGTCCCTTTGATTACTTCCGGTACTTGCAGCTCAGAGATTTTGCCCGGGGTTTCAGGATCAAGGCGGCTGCAACGATGCAATTAACATTCTTTGAAAAAATGTGTAAGAGGGAACAGTTCCCTACGGGCCTGATCTCGTGCTTGTATTCCCACTTGAGCACAAGTACGCTAGAATGGGGTGACATCACATACATACATAGGTGGGAGGCAGATCTTAACGAGGTATTGGAAGGAATAGAATGGCAAGAGATATGGGAGGCCGCGGCAAAATCGTCGGTGTGCGTCTCACTGCAGGAACAATCCTATAAGACGTTATTCAGGTGGTACACAACCCCAGTAACGCTGCACCGGATGGGCAAAAACCCGACGGACCTCTGTTGGAGAGGTTGCGGTCACAAGGGCACGTATATCCACATGTGGTGGGAGTGCCTGGAGGCGCAAGCCTATTGGAAACGAGTAGCTGCTTTACTGAGGGAAATTTTAGGCAGGGAAGTGAGGCTAGACCCGTGGGTGTTCCTACTGTCTAGATCCATGGATGGTTGGACGAAAATGGAACAGGCCCTTGTCCAAAAGATAAATCTGTCGGCTAGGAGAGCTCTGGCGCAGGTATGGCTACAGGGGGAGACCCCTACGATAGCGACGGTGATACAAAAAATAAAAGACACCTTTCTGATGGACAAGTTGACAGCTCGGGTGAGGGGGACAACGAAGAAATTTGACAAACTTTGGGGCCCCTGGATAGATTGCACTGTCAGCGATTAAGACGGTAGGGACTGATTGGGGCGTCTAGATGTTACTAGGGGACCTCTGTGTTAGGCGTTTTTTTAGGCGGACTAGATACGACCTACAGGGAGAAGAACTAATTAATCCTGTATGAGATAGCGGTGAGCGGGCATCATACCCCTCACGAGGCTTCGTGAGGGGCTTCACTCCTCGGATACCCCCCCCCCTCCCCCCCCCCCCTCCCCCCCCCTCCTCCTACTCTCTCTATCCCATTCTCTAAGGCCCCGACCTCTCGGGCTCTACCTTTCATCTTTCTCTTTTCTCCTGTCTCTTAATCTTCTTACGGCTGAGCCGCACGTAGCGGAACTATTTTTGAGTGACGCTAATGCTACAGGAAAGGTAGTACGCTGGGGTGCTAAACTCTATCGAGATGCTTCTTTCCTCAAATTTGCGATGGAGGTGCGGCCGACCTTATTCATCGGTTAACCGATTACTGTTTTATATAATAACAAAAAAGCCAGGCGGAACATCCAAGCTCCTGTGAGGTTTTTGATTTCTGTGGTGAACGGGAGTTGGGCATGCTTATGGGGATACGAGACAGGGTGACCTGGAAATTCATGCTAGCTCACTCCTCTTGTTGGTATTTCATGTAACGGTATCAATATACTTGCTTTATGTTTGGAATTTCTGTATTACTGTGCATGTATTGCTTGTGATGTTTTGCACTGGAATAAATAAAGAATTTAAAAAAAAAAAAATATATAAAGAACTGTAAAGTCCATCATTTCTATGCATATCAGATACCTGTTAGTTTATAAACAATGTCCTGATATATGCATCTTTGGATAACCACGATAATTAACCTTGTTACTGTTTAGTTATAATTGCATCCTAGATTTCTAGCTAGCGACTAACAAACATAAGAAAATCCTACTGTAATTAATGCTGAAAAGTATTCATCATATTTTATAAAAATGTGCATTGACGTAATAGCCATGTTTCAAATGTGAAAAATGAAAAATGTGAACGTGAGCTGTTGTGGCTAAGTTTACAACGATGTTAACCATACGCACGCAAAAATAAAGAATTAAAAAAAAAAAACATGCAGCTTGTATGTCCCATTTGGGATATTTTTGAAGCCGGCCAATGTAATTTACCCCCATCAAACTATATATTTTTGAAGAGTAGACACTCTAAGGCAGTGATGGAGAACCTTTTTGAGCCCGAGTGCCCAAACCGCAATACATGCCAACTTTTTTCCCCTCAAAGTGCCAACATGGCAATTAAACCTGAATACTGAGGTTTACGTTTAGAAAAAAACTACTCGTACAGTTAACAATTTTTGTTTTAAAAGAAGAACACAACATGGAGTTAAATTATACAAATTTTAAATAATGATAAAAATTAAGCTTATATTTATTAGTATCTCCAACACATGCAATATATACACACAGACTGCTGAACACATTCACACACCAACTGCTTAATACATACACACACCGAGACACAGACAGACTGCTAAATACACACACAGTCAGCTAAATACACGCACACTGCTGAGTACACAGTCCGCTAAATACACGCACACTGCTGAGTACACAGTCCGCTAAATACACGCACACTGCTGAGTACACAGTCTGCTCAATACACGCACGCAGTCTGCTGAATACACACACACACTCTGCTGAATACACACACACACACACACTGCTGAATACATAAAGACTGCTGAACACACACACATATACTGCATTGAGGGGTGCAGTGTATGTGTCTGTGTGTAATGCTGTGTGTGTGGGGGTTGGGGAGCCGTGTGTGTGGGGGGGTAGGGTGCTGTGTGTGTGGGGGGGGGGGGAAGGGGGGGAAGGGTGCTGTGTGTGTGTGGGGGGAAAGGGTGCTGTGTGTGTTTTTTGGGTAAAGGGTGCTGTGTGTGTTTTGGGGTAAAGGGTGCTGTATGTGAGTGGGGGGGAAGGGTGCTGTGTGTGTGGGGGGGGGAAAGGGTGCTGTGTGTGTGGGGGGTAGGGGTTCTGTGTGTGGGGGGGTAGGGGTGCTGTGTGTGTGGGGGTAGAGGTGCTGTGTGGGGGGGGTAGGGGTGCTGTGTGTGGGGGGTAGGGGTGCTGTGTGTGTGGGGGGTAGGGGTGCTGTGTGTGTGTGGGGGTAGGGGTGCTGTGTGTGTGGGGGGGGTAGGGGTGCTGTGTGTGTGGGGGGTAGGGGTGCTGTGTGTGTGTGGGGGTAGGGGTGCTGTGTGTGTGGGGGGGTAGGGGTGCTGTGTGTGGGGGGGGGTAGGGGTGCTGTGTGTGTGGGGGGGTAGGGGTGCTGTGTGTGTGGGGGGGTAGGGGTTCTGTGTGGGGGGGTAGGGGTGCTGTGTGTGTGGGGGGTAGGGGTGCTGTGTGTGTGGGGGGTAGGGGTGCTGTGTGTGTGGGGGGTATGGGTGCGGTGTGTGTGGGGGGTAGGGGTGCTGTGTGTGGGGGGGATAGGGGTGCTGTGTGTGGGGGATAGGGGTGCTGTGTGTGGGGGATAGGGGTGCTGTGGGTAGGGGTGCTGTGGGTAGGGGTGCTGTGGGTAGGGGGTAGGTGTGCTGTGTGTAGGGGGGTAGGGGTGCTGTGGATAGGGGTGCTGTGTGTAGGGGGTAGGGGTGCAGTGGGTAGGGGGTAGGGGTGCTGTGGATAGGGGTGCTGTGTGTAGGGGGTAGGGGTGCAGTGGGTAGGGGGGTAGGGGAGCTGTGGATTGGGGTGCTGTGTGTAGAGGGGGTAGGGGTGCAGGGGGGTAGGGGTGCTGTGGATAGGGGTGCTGTGTGTAGAGGGGGTAGGGGTGCTGTGGGTAGGGGGGGTAGGGGTGCTGTGGGTAGGGGTGCTGTGGGTAGGAGTGCTGTGGGTAGGGGGTAGGGGTGCTGTGGTTAGGGGTGCTGTGGGTAGGGGTGCTGTGGGTAGGGGTGCTATAGGTAGGGGTGCTGTGGGTAGGGGTGCTGTGGCTAGGGGTGCTGTGGCTAGTGGGGGTAGGGGTGCTGTGGGTAGGGGTGCCTTGGGTAGGGGGGTAGGGGTGCTGTGGGTAGGGGTGCTGTGGGTAGGGGTGCTGTGGGTAGGGGTGCTGTGGGTATGAGTGCTGTGGGTAGGGGTGCTGTGGGTAGTGGGGGTAGGGGTGCTGTGGGTAGGGGTGCTGTGGGTAGGAGTGCTGTGGGAAGTGGGGGTAGGGGTGCTGTGGGTAGGGGGGTAGGGGTGCTGTGGGTAGGGGTGTTGTGGGTGGGGGGGATGAGTAGCAGATGCACTTATTTTTATTTTTTTTAAACATATTAAAAAAAATCAGTATCCCCCCCTTCCCTTCTTCTTACCTTTGGTGAAGGGGAGGGGGGGGAACACAGCCATCCCTGGTGGTCCGGTGGTGATATGCAGGACAGGAGGACAGGTCCTGCAGCTCTCCTGTCCTCCCGCGCGATGCTGTGTGGAGCGTTGCCATGGTAACGCGCGGCAACGCTCCACACAGCTCGCGGGAGGACGGGAGAGCTGCTTCCTCGATCCATGGTCGTTATATATATATATACAATTTCATTCTAAGTGTATTTTGATATAAATATATATATATATTAATATCAAAATACAGTTATATATATATAAAAAATACAATTTCATTCCAACTTACTAGTGTCGTGGCCCGGTGCTTATCTGCAAAAAATGTACAACCAGCGTGAAGATAGCACTCTCAGGACTCGAAATATTTAAAGTAAACCTTAACTTTTAAATGTTTTCTTTTTTTTTTTTTAAATCTTTATTTTTCAATGGCAGATCGTATGGTAAAGTAAAATTGTTAGGCTTATGCAAAAGCCATATGATAGTACATATGTCAACTATATATTGTAAGGCCGAGGTTTGCCATTTCAGTGGGACATCCCTTGGCAGCCTAGGAGGCGGTCCCCTCCCCAGATGTAATGCACTGGATTTCGACCAGTTAACTTTGAGTCCTGCCAGGGCATGGAATTTGTCAAGTAGGTCAAGGATAGGTGGTAGGGAGGAGGTCGGCTCCGAGGTATATAGGAGAATGTAGTGAGATGCCCTTGAAGCCCGGCATTGATTCAATGACTCGCAAGAGGGGATCTATGGCCAGGTTAAATAATAGGGGTGATAACGGGCATCTCTGTCGTACCCCTCGTCCCAGCATGAAATATGGGGAATCTAGTCCATTTGTTGTGATGCAAGTGGTTGGGTTGTGCTGTAGGTTTTTAACAAAGGTCACAAAGACGTGTCCGAAGTAGCGCAGTTTGAGAACGCGTATCAAGTGTTGCCACGTGATGCTATCAAATACTTTCTCAATGTCGAGGCTGATGAGGGAAGATGAGGGGGAGCCCACCCTCTCCCCATAACACCCGTCACCGCCGCCAATGCCCTCCGGACACCCGTGACCATATGTCTTCCAACCACGCACCCCAGTTGGTGACCCGTGAGGGCCTCGGGTAGAAATGATTGAACTCTTGAGGCTATGATCTTACTGAGTAACGATAAAGAGCGATAAGATGCCAAATCCTCCACATCCATACCCAGTTTCGGTATTAGCACAGTACGTGCTTGGTTAAGGGAGTCTATTGAGAGTCCTTTCAGATAGATTTGGTCAAAAGGGGCTTTAACCCCTTAAGGACCAAACTTCTGGAATAAAAGGGAATCATGACATGTCACACATGTCATGTGTCCTTAAGGGGTAAAGGGTGGGGCTGATCTGGTGTTTCATAGTTTTATAGTATTCAGCTGTATAGCCTTCCGGGCCTGGGGCTTTACCCGATTTAAGAGAGGCGATAGCTGTATGAATTTCTTTTTCAGTGATGGGGCCGGATATTGCCATTGTGATGGGTGCATGATCAGATATCACTATCGATTCAATGGTTGTCTTTGATATGTAAGGTAGGAGTATTGGGGTCACTAAAAACATATCTATTCTAGAGAAGGAATTGTGCACCAGGGAGTGGAAAGTGTAGTCCCTTTCACTGCCATGGAGTATCCTCCAAGGGTCGTGTAGGTTATAGGTGGATACGAGTTGGGAGAGATTGCGGTCACTGACTGTGGGAGGAGTCGCACCTCTTGAGGATCTGTCCCTGCCCAGTTCCATTACCGCATTGAAATCCCCCCCAACTATAACTTGATCTACATCTATCTGTGCAAGCAGGGTCAGGAGTTTTGTAAAGAAAGGGCCTGATGAAGAATTAGGGGCATAAACATTCACAATGCAGTAACAGATTGAGTTGATAGTAAGACCCTCCGGGTCAACTTCGCATCTGTGTATTGCGTATTGAAGGCTTGAATGCAGTAAGATCGCCACCCCGCGTGTTTTGGATTTATATTTAGCTGTAATACAGGCCTGGATCCAAGGCGCTTTAAGCTGCGTGTCTGCCGCTCGTTGCCAGTGAGTCTTCTGTAGAAGGGTAACATGCGGTTGCTGTTTATTTAAATATGTCAAAATCTTCTTTCTCTTTATGGGCTTGTTTGCCCCTTTTACATTCCAGGAGAGGAATTTTATAGTAGAAATAGATAGAGGTCCTGGGTGAGAAGACATTAGTTTCCTAGCCAATAACCTCGGCGGGGAAGGTGGTATAGTTGTGATTGGTAGTATAAAAGGGGATTCCGCCCAACCCAGCCCAAGCGGACGGAGAGTCCCAGAGTCAGAGGTAAGCAAGGAGTCCAGTGGGTCCGGTGTGTGGAAGGCCAAGTGGCCCAAACTATAAACAGATAGGTAAACCAAATAACAGTGAAAACTGCAGGTTCATCACTCCTCCCTATGTGGTGAGGATCCGGCCGAGGAGGTTGGTGAAGGCGCCCCCTAGTTCGGTAGAACATTCTGGAGAAAGGTGGTGGCCTCTGATACTGAAGATGTAGATAAAGTATGATTTGCGATACGTAAGCGGAGAGTGGCAGGATATAGCAGGGCAAATCTTATGCCTTTCTTGTGTAATGCTGAGCAGATGGGAGTAGAGGCTCGCCTCCGCTGTGTGACTTGTACGGAGTAGTCTTTGAAGATTAGAATTCTTTTGTCTTGATAGGTGAGTCGGGACAGTTGTTTATAAGCTGTGAGGATACGAACTGTATCGTTGAAGTTGAGAAATTTTGCTATTATTGGTCTTGATTTAGTGGTGTCAGTGGGCCTATCGGTGTTCTCGTTCAATAACGATGGGAGTGGATGTGGGGGTATTGAGCTGTAGGGTATCCTTTAGCCAGCCTTGAAGAGTAGGAATAATATCAGCCGAAGTTATCGATTCAGGGAAGCCCACAAACCGTAAGTTGTTTCTCCTACTCCGGTTTTCGAGATCGTCTAATTTGTCCTGTAGGATTTTTAAAGTGTTGTGTTGTCTTCGTATGGTCGATTGTAATTGGTGCAGTTCGTCTTCAGTTGCACTTTGTCTGGTTTCTAGTAGAGTGATTTGAGTGGAGTGGGATTGAAGTAAGTGGACTGCATTATCAATGGATTCTTTAATGTCCCTGAATTGGGAATCAAAGATCGGTTTGAGGAGATTTGACACTTCACGGGCTGTTTCTGAAGCTTCCTGTGAGATGAAAGTAGATGCTGTGAAGGGCATGGGGGGATCCCCGCCGGGGTCAGAGTCAGCAGGGAAAAGGTCCACTGTGGGTGAGGATGTGGTTTCTCTTGGATGTTTCTTGGCAGGTCGTTGTGGTTTGCTGTTTTGTCGTTTAGAGGAGGATTTGTCAACGAATTTATCCATGACGTGGAAATGGAGGTAGGTTATAGTAGGTGGAAAAGAGATGGAAAGCAAAAAAAAAAAAACCACTTTTCTGGTGCGCTGTCAACGCAGGATTTCTCTTCTCCCTTCTCCTCCCGTTGTGTCCGGACTTGGCTATCGGGGAGCTACGTGAGGACCCCTGCACGTGGGGATGTTAGATTTGGAGCTTGGAGGTATCCAAGGTTTTGCAGCGTTACAGGGTGCAGTAGAGATCTACGGGTGAGATATGGCAAGGTAGAGCCCGTAGGGGTGTCCGGGGTTTTGTCGTGACTCAAGAGTTGATGGGGGTCTGCTGATTAATTACAGCGAGGGATAGTTTTCAGCCACAGGTGTAAACCCCCCATCAGGTGGAGGTAGAGGAGAAGGGAAAAAAAAGAGAACAAAAGATCGCCCCTCTCCTCTTCCAATTGGAAAAAGGAATCAACCAGAGTATGTACAGTCTGCGAGTGCCTATAGGTATGGAAACACCACTATTTATGAGAGGAGTAGCTGTCAGACATCAGTGCTGTATAGCTGTGGTCATTTAGCAATGAGGTGAGAGATAGTGGTGACAGGGTAGGGTTTGCAGGAGTCTGATTGATAGGCACTGATTATGAATGAGATGCCAGTTCCATATTGTAGCACAGAAGTGCAGTAGGACCAGTGGGCGGGTTTGTCTTTATATTGCAGCTAATGAAAAGGAGTAGAAGAAAAAAACAGGAGAGGGAGAGAATAAAAAAAAATAAAAATAAAAAAAATAATAATAATAATTAAATAAAATAAAAACACAAAATAATAAAATAAAAAATAAAAAAAGAATGGAATAAGACACAAAAAAAGAAACTCAGTTATTTCCACATGAAGCAGCTGTGTGTCAGCCTGGAGTCCTGGTGGGGGCCAATGAGGTATTTGAGACAGTGCCCCTTGGTAAGGTGTTGAAGTAAGCAGGGGGACTAAGTGTGCTTGATGTCCTATGCAGGATTGGGGCTCAGCTGTGGTTGTGGGGTTCTGTACCTGGCGTGGTATACACCGCGGGTATCCTTCCACCGCTGACATCGGGAGCTCTCAGGGGGTCTCTTCTCCATGCTGGGAAAGAAATCCAGCTGCTGCTGCTAGGTGGCGGCCCGTCTCACGGGCCTTGACTTCCGGTCTTCACTCTCTGATGTCGGAGAGATGAGCAGACCTCCGCTCTGGTCCCCAAATGGAGTCCGGTCGATCGGCAGCGATGAAGGAGAGCAGATCTTGTGCGCAGGGCAGCTCCACAAAGCCAGAGAGCGCCAGATGGAGGTGGATGCAGTTTTTCTCGAGCGGAGGTGCGATGAAGCACGGCCAGCTAAGATGGCGGCGGAACCGGAAGCCCCAGTTTTTTATTTTTAATTATTATTTATTTTTTATAATATATATATATATATATATATATACATACACACATACACACACACACACACTACATATAGTTTATGTATATGTATAAATTAATATAAAAATTCACTTCTTATGACGTTAAATAAGCTATATTTGTGTACGGGGTAATTCGAGGACGTACAATTAAAGGTATGTGGTTCGATAAGGACCAAAGTCGGTTGAGGTGTGCCGAAACCGGCGAGAGGTCAGGCCTGCAAAAGAGGGCCCACCTGGTATATTGATGTAAATAATAAGGGTGAGGTGGGAGGGGAACTTCAAAACGGCGACGATAGGTAAGCTGGGATTTACTGGGGATTTAAATAGGAAAAATAACCCCTCCCACAAATTCAGGCATTTTGCCTTCCACTTGTGTACGGGGTAATTCGAGGACGTACAATTAAAGGTATGTGGTTCGATAAGGACCAAAGTCGGTTGAGGTGTGACGAAACCGACGAGAGGTCAGGCCTGCAAAAGAGGGCAAAAATATAAGACAAGATTAAGTTCACAATTAGTAATCATTTAGTCATATTATTGAAAGACCGTCTGTTTTTATCCTGGGTTAGGAATGTTCCTATTGTACGCCAACTTCCCATATATTACGTATGTGTGTCATAACACGCCCATTAGAGGCTGCTGTTGTATTGAAATGGGATGCGTGGCCCGAGTAGGAGGATTAAGGCCTGGTGGAGTATTTAAAGTAACAAATATCACAGTTATTAAAGATAGTAAGGGATAGTTAGGGAGCTGGCTAACCTGGTCTCGATTACTAGTACAAACTTTGAACCGGGCACAATTTAAATTGCCTGACTGATGAGTTCAGGTATGAGGAGTAGATATGTAACAATTGTTGATTTCCTGAATTCTTGGTGCACGAGTAAAGGTCAAATGTTCCCGACAGTAAAATACTTTCTTTTGGACTCAAGAAGTCGTAGAGAGCCAAGTAAGCTGCTGACTTAAATTAGTAGGTTATAAACGGGAGGCTTAATGTTAATTTGAAAATTCCCCCATAGATTGTACTGTTTATAGGAAGTGACTTGGATGATTGTTTGGAGTATTGATCTCTGACACCTGTCAGCGCTTTTACTGACTAAGAAAGAAAATGGGAGCTGTTGGGTATATTGTCTACATGTAATGTTAAATTCCTGTAGGTATAGTTTCAATAGTATTGTAGGCTGGTTTCAAAGAGATGTGGCAAAAATTGTGCAAGCAACCATTATGACTGTAACCAGGGATGTATTTACCACAAGGCAAACAAGGCATTTGCCTAGGGTGGCACTTTCAGGGGGGGCACCAAATATTAGAGTGTGTGCCTGTCAGTGAGTGGGTGTGTCAGTGTGTGTCTGTCAGTGAAAGTGTGTGTTGATTAAACAGTGTGTGCCAATGACTGTATGTGTGTGCCAATGACTGTATCTGTCAGTGAGTGTATATCAGTGCATGTATCAATGAGGCCATGTGTCTGTCATTCACAAAAATGGCCTTGACACAAATTGGGGGGGCAAATTTAGATTTTGGGGGTGCCCGAATTTAGTCGTGCCTAGGGCAGCACAAATCCAAAATACACCACTGACTGTAACGCATTTATTATCTTAATCATATACCATACTTAACCATATCGTAAGCTGTAGAGTATGTTAGATTAGTATTCGTAGACAAATCTTACCTGCATACCAACTCTAATCTAAGGCATGATTAGACCTTTTAGACCTGCAGAGCATCTCTGGACTGTAGGTCTTTAAGCTCAACCTATTACGTTTAAGCAAGGTCCGACTTCAGGACTATAGGAGCGGCTAGGGCGGGGGACTTGAGAAGATAGTACATTACCTGGAGCTATTTCTTGTAGCATGCTGTGAGGAGGGAAGAAAATATATATATGTTTTAACTATGCAAACTATGATGCCTATTGAATATCCCGTATAAGTAGAGCTTCTTGCGAACGAGTACTGATAGGTGAAGATAAGGACTATGCCGTGATAGGTGAGGCCCTACCATTTGCCCTGTGTCTGGGAGAGGCCTTACCTTTGATTTGGCCCACGTGGACTTGTATCTACTATGCATGGCGAGTTGTTAAACTGTTGGTGGCGGTAAAAGAGACTATACTTGTGGCCGTGATATGTGAGGCCTATCCAAGACCTTGCGAGGTACTAACTCAGAGTTGGACCGCCGGGTGGAACCTCCGTGTTGAGGTGAGTAGATGACCTCATGCAAAATTATTTGACTAAGTTCAGAACTTCTAACCCTTGGCTGGCTTGTTTCTTGTGGATGAGCGTTAACTTAACCTACCGTGTGTGAGTAACTGGATAGAACCACTGTGAAAAGGACTGTAAAAGGCACCTGACGAACTAGCTGTTGTGATGCGAACCGAAGAATAGAATGAAATGTCGAGATTCATAGTAGGGAGAAAGTGTGCACTTAAGATAGGAACCTGAAAAGGAGCTTTGATTGTGGTTTAAGCTTAAAGATGATACGTGTTCGTATAATAAATATCCTATAATCATTTACTTGATAGGCTTGGGATCGTAAATGTCTGTATTATACGATGCCTATGGTGTAACTTCTTAGACAGAAACAGATAGCATGACCGAAGTTAATCCTGATGGACCTCTTGAACTTAAATAACATAGTGAAATGTATGCAATATTAAATAACGTGATGAATGAATTGAATGCGCCTGGAGAACCCTGCAAATGTCAAGCGTGCAGAGACAAGTCTCTATTAGTTGTTAAGGATGTGAATGTTATTCGTTTGTTCGTAATGACGGTCGAATGACGCCTCGATATTCGATATGAACGAGTGGGAATTCTGTTTACCCTGTTTTATTAGATTGCTAATGTTTAACCTGCATAGCTCGTAAAATTGACATGGAGGTTATAATTAAGCGATAGTATGAGTCAACGTATGTAATTTAGAACTCAATGTACTGAAAAGCCCCTAATGGGTTGCAAAGTAACAAATAGTATATCTGTAATGCATAAAACTGTAAGCAGTCATTATATGTACGCAAGTGTCTTGAGGACCTGACGATGGTCCAATGCAAGTCCTAAATCTGTACGATGTGTAACGTAAAGGCAGTGTGAGGCCCAATATACGTATTTAACTGAAAATATATGTAATAAAAATGCCTGAAACAAATTGTTGGAGGAAACCGCAGATCTTGGTTTCTACTAGATTTATATGCACCTAGTGTATGTGGTATAATGGGATCACAAGTGAGTGACACCTTGGGGAAATATATATAATTTGGGTATCCTTGTACTGCTATATCTAATTATCTAGTAGACCCTTAGTCCGTAAGTGATTGAGGTATTGAAAGCATGGATTAGCCTTGTATGACAGTTCTGGCATACTGTTTGTATTACTGTAAGGGTAAATGAGCTCCCAAACGAAACTAAGCTATAACGAGGCGGGGAATAAACAGTTAGAGACCTGATCTGATTATCGGATCTGAAACCTAGTGGTTATGCGTGACGGGTTACTGTAGGATGCCTTCCTCCAACTTTGTGTGTGTGTGTGTTTGTTTTAGTGCTGGCTGACTAGCTAGTGCCACAATGCGGCGAAACGATTACTCTAGGTTGGTGACAGATGAGGCCCTGCTATTTGCCAAGCGGCTTGAGAGGCTCTATCTATGCGTTGGCGCGAGGGGATAACGTGGCCACTGAACGTTGTGGCGGGGTGTTGGCCTCTCGGTGACCGTTTAAACATAAGATAGAATGGGAGTGACAGGTGAGGCCCTTTCTATGCCACAATGCGAGGCGACTAACTATGATTTGGCCCGAGGGGCGTAGTAACTCCGAGTATGAGGATGGGTGTTGGCCTCGCGGGACCACTAACCTAAGGCGAAGAAGCCAGGGGGAATAATAACTAGTGGACACCTAGGAACCTGACAGCCAGCCCCTGCTAACTAAGAGGGAAGGTTAGTTAGTGAGAGAGAGGACATACCATGGAACGAAACGTGGGTGGTAAGGAGTTAGGATTGTAAGGCTGACCGAACTGGAGTGCCCTGTGAGCACGTCAGGGTCCAGATGGTCGGTATGTATGAACTAGAATGCATGTATGTATGGCCCTCTGGGCTCGTGGTGCCAGATCATGGCCCGAGTTTTTTTTTTTTTTTTTTCAGTATAGATGCGGATCTTGTTCATAGTACTGTTAAAACGTATACTCGCCTTCGCCGAGGCTTGTTCATCAGAACTGCAGATAACGTGAGTGTGAGCTTAATGCACTTGTTTAGAAACAAATGTGCTTGTCTGTGCAGAGGTGTACAGGTCAAGGTAATCAGGCTATGATAGGTCTTAAATGCGAAGCTGAATATGTCTGAATCTTTATATAGGTTTAGTAATGAAATGTGCAGGCGCACTTGTCAAGTATGTATAGCTGTGTTTATTCGAAGTGTCTGCTGATGACTGTAAGATGTGCATAACAGTCAGAGCATCTGCATTTATACTGAGGTGTAATATAAAATTCTGTAGCTAGGCTATCACGGAAGCACTAATAGTCTTCCTATACAACAAGTTCACTTTGCATTAGATTAGACCAAATGTAGATAAATCCTCCCACTGACTGTGTTTAGCAAGGTAAAATATTTCTTGATGGTAAATTCGCTTGGTAATGCAGTGTGTAGGCATTATGGATAACAGAAAAGTGTATGCGTCTAAGTTAAGGCATAGTAATATATAGTGTAGCAATCAGACAACTAAGTAAGCAGTATTAAACCACCGTAACAACGTATATTGAATTTAAGAAAGTAATTATTCTTTTACTGGATATACAATAAATACCACGGCTGCCCAGTCTGTGTTACCTGCACCAGTAGATTGCCCACAGTGTCAGTGAAAGGTGCCCGGAAGTGTAGCCGTTGCCACGCGGAAGTTGTTGGTTGCTAAGCGGCAGTAGCATGCGTTAGTTACGGACTGGCTTCCATAGCTCAACACGTTGGAACGCATATGCGTTCCACTTTGCCCAACATGCTTCTGGGTTCAGATTTGAGACGCATGATGTGGCTAGCGATTAGCAAACATGACACCGCAAACGAAAGAGGGAGAGACAGGGAGACATAGTAGGATTGACATTTATGAATTAATTGTTTAGGAATATGGGTAAATGTTCATGGTTTACCGATTAACTTTCTGGTGTCACTTAGTAGTGAAATTAAAATAAATTACAAGAAATAGACGTGTGAAGAAATATAACAAAGGAAAAGGATAAAGTCACTAGAGCCCCACGTGACAGGCAACATAAACTTATAGGGAAGTCGCTAAAAGACTGCTGGTCACAGCTAAGGGCAATGTAATGCCTGTAAACAGCCTAGACCTTTCTAATGGCCCTTCAGCCTACTCCAACCACTGGTTTGTCTGGACATAGTAAAAACAAAGGTCCAGTATAGAAAGCTTAGATTAAATAAATACAATACACCCAGCACATTGTGTATTTGGTGCTCGATACACATCCATTCTGTGTAAACAAACATGTCATGAAGTGCTTGCACTGACCCGTAGTACTGATTTACAACTGACTGTGGAGACACAGCTGGCAGATCAGACCGAAACGCATTCATCTGTATGATCGCCTCAGTTGTTTTGTAAGCTAGCAGACCTTGTGTTGTTTGTACTGTGTGAACGTGGCTTGCGACGAAATGCCGTTCGTATGGTTGAATGAATGTAAGATTCTAGGTAGCCGGATGACTAAATGTACGAAAATTTGAACAAATGGTATGGCAGGTGTATTGTTTGTTCTTATAAATATGTAGGATTTGAATTGAGAAGGTTTCGAACGGCGGGAACAGCCCGAACGCGGCTATTCTCGTCGATTACCTGGTGTTCGCATGTTTGGCGGTTCGTGTTCGTTGGTTTGAGTTGCGAGCGTCTGAGCGAAACGGAGGCTGGCGGGAAAGCCACAAGGAATGACAGGACCGGAAGTAGTGCTGATGAGAGGGAGGCGAGCAGGCCAGAACTTCAAAACGGTGACGATAGGTAAGCTGGGATTTACTGGGGATTTAAATAGGAAAAATAACCCCTCCCACTAATTCAGGCATTTTGCCTTCCACATATACACATAAATATAAATATAATATATATATTTTTATTTTTTATTTATTAACTTTATTTTTACTTTTATCAACTTCAGTTCAGGCAGTCCCCCTGCTGGCAGCACTCTGGACACCTATGGGGGCCATGTGACCGCTCTTTTTTGCGGAGGGGGGACTCTCTAGGCTCAGTCCAGAGAGTACCCCCAAAGAAGACCGATCGCCAGCGGAGGAACGGCAGTGATCGGTAAGTACATGGGGAGGGAGGTAAAAATTTTTCTTTACTATTACTGAATGCCTCGACACCCCGAGGCACTCAATAGAGACAGAGCATTGGAAGCCTGCCTGAAGGCTTCCGATGCTCTGTCTCACTACCCTCCACGTGGAGCAACCCGGAAGTGATCGCTCCGGGGGGGAGCGATCATCCAGTAATCTCGGGTGGCCTACGGCAGTGAGGGGAAGGTATTACAGCGATGCCTCATAATCGCTGTAATACCTTTAGAGCTGCTGGAAGCGATCATGATCGCTTCCAGAGCTCTAATTACCCCAGGATGTACCAGGTACGTCTGCGGTCCTTAACCCCTTAAGGACACATTACATGTGTGACATGTCATGATTCCCTTTTATTCCAGAAGTTTGGTCCTTAAGGGGTTAAGGACCGTGTTTTGTTGGATTTACCTGATACGTCCTTGGTCGGGAAGGGGTTAACATCGGTGTTCAGAATGAGTGCAGACATCCCAGGGAGGTGGCATCAGCTACTATGCCACCCCCCTCCAGCCCCTCCAGTGGTGTACCTAGGGTGTCTAGCACCCTTGGCGAGAAGCTGTATTGGCGTCCTTCCCCCTCCCCCCACGAAAAAGTAAACATTTCAGGATTTTTTTTTTAGATCAATTTCAATAATTTTTTTTTATTGTCTGCATTTCTATAGGGAGCATGGTACCATTATTTAAGCATAATACCCAAATGTGATTTAGGCTAAACATGCTGTATCACATTCAAAATAAATATAAAACTTGTTCCACAGAGTCCTGCCAATCACCCAAAGTCCTCCCTTCTATATGAAATAGATGCACGGAGAACTCATAGAACCTCACCCCCCCCATCTGCTAGTACAGTGGTTCTCAACCCAGTCCTCAAGTGCCCCCTAGCAGTCCAGGATTTAGGAATTGCCCAGCCGTGTCAAAGGTGTTTTTAGAAAAAAAAAAAAAACGAAGGAAAAAACACTTTAGACACAACAGGGTAATCCCTAAATCCTGGACTGGTAAGGGGTACTTGAGGACTGGGTTGGGAACCACTGTGCTATTATATGGAATAGAAAAGCTCATTGACAGTCATACAGAAACAAACACTAATGTGACAAGTCATGTCGATAATTATGCAATATACATATATTATGAAAACTAGAGTAATCTAAACATTTTACAATAAAACCATGATCAAACAATATACGAGGCAAGTAAAATGCATGTAAGACCTTACCTGAGTATCACAAGTGAACAAAATAAAGGGGTGGGACATTGACAGATTTAAAGAAGCCAACGGGTGGGAAGATATTTGCCTCCTGTCTTTAATAAAATTTACATTATTTAGTCACTGAAGCTAGAATAATCCCTGATTTGATGGCAAGACAGGAGGCTTCATATTTGCCGTTTTAAAGCCTGGAGAGTAAATGGAAATAAATGTGAGATGCAGGTCGGAAATATAAGGTACGGAAAGTGGATTCTCGTGATCAATCAGCAGAAGATAGAACGTCTGAAAGAGACTCCTGGGGACCAAGGCAGAGGACACAGCCGCGCCACTCACCGGATGGGCACCAAAAGAAGCTTCAATGCTCGCAAGACGAAGAAGCCATCTAATACAACGAGTAATCATGTGACAGTACATGAGGACAAATATAAAATACAAACAGAGGTCCCAATGGAGTCCGAAGAAGAGAGATAAGAGTGACATATCGCTGTAAGCAACAAGCAACACAAAGAGAAGGTCTATCCAGAAAGTAAGGATAAAAAACGGAGGTGGAAAGAACCTTTGTGCAACAAACAACGGAAAAATTAACACCCTCAGGGTGAACGCAATAGCGTGGAAATCTAAGGCCAAGATGTCAGAAACTCGATGAAAGGAAACCAAACAAAGCAATAAGGCTAGTTTGGTTGAGAATATGAATAAAAAAATGAGGCAACCTATAAAAAATGTGCAAACAATCAAACTGATCTCTGTGAATTAGTGGTATACATATAAAAACACTTAAATCCCACAGTAAGAAGTGCTATCGGGTACAGAGGTCTGATGTCCACAGCCGGCTTAGAATCGACCACACGCTGATGCTGCCATCCTGCAGGCTAAAACCCACCGTATCAGCGCTGAGATCGGGCGGGAACTTTGAAACTGCTGAGAGCAGCGGACGGTAAACGGCTGCACAGCCTCTGACTATACAATGTGTATTTTGTGATATCTTGGAAACAAGTATCACCACTTGCTAACGTAAGGGTTCCTATTTGGGGGGAAGGGTATCTTTTTACTTATTAAATACGGTTTTACACTACGCAAGCTTTCTTTTGTATCTTTTGAAGGTATTATCTACGAAAAAAGCTACAGTGTATCTCCTACTACAATACAAGATTAACCCCTTCAAGACTCTCTTATAAGACTATATGGACTCTTAAGCAAGTTTTTTCTATTTTCTGTGTACAAGTCTAACTTACTGTGGGATTTAAGTGTTTTTATATGTATACCACTAATTCACTAATTGCACATTTTTTATAGGTTGCCTCATTGAAAGGCTACCGCATGTAGCGCTGACATTTTTTTATTCATATACTCAGGGCACGATCTTTAAGGAGTTTTGCTTTATGTCCAGCTGCTAAACTTTATACAAATATATTTTTATTTTATTTTATCTATATTTATATTTACTATTTAAGAGTGCGCTCTCCTGTATTTTATAATTTATCTAGTTTGGTTGAGAGTTGGTGTATGGAAAGTTCCGAATTAGGAGGCAATGCTTTCAGGAACGACAACACCTGAGCAACATCCCAGAATTGGGTGTATTGAGGGAGCCGTGTTTCAAGAAAGACAAATACCCTGTAACAATCTGCAAACAGAAGGATGTTTCCGAACCAGAAATGCGTCAATCGGGATATGAGCTGCCAAAATAGAAGAACGAAGAATGTTTATGGTATGGTAAGACTTTCTTTTCTCAAAAGGGGAAGATAGAAAGTTCATAATATTCACCAAAGTAGTTTGAAAAGGGATCAATATCCCTTTCCGAACACCAGCTAACCCAGAAACGCCATGCTGAAAAGGTATGCTCTAAGAGTTCCGGAGGCCAATGAATCCCACAGGAGTCCTCGAGACGAGTTAAAAAGTCCTGAGACATACCAGGATCCCCTGAAATCGTCCAGGCCATGAGTCGAAGATGACCTTAGATGGCGAGAGGATGGAAGTCCCCTGAAGGATCTTAGAGGAGATTGTGAGGTACCAGGAGAAGCAGAAGGTAATCTGCAGAAATTTCTAGGAGATTGAGATACAAAGGCTGGGCCCTCCAGAGAGGAGTTATTAAGAGGATCTTGACTCCAAGAACCCTGAGGTGATAAAGAGTTCAAGAGATCATTTAAAAGGGTGGAAAGGCATAAGCCACTGTCGATGTTTGCCACTGTCACTGTAAGAATACGTCAACGGCTTGAGACATCGGATCTGGTGGCCAACTGAAAAACAGCGTCGGCCTGACGATTCAGTCTGGAAGCTAACAGGTCCAGAGTGAGAGGCCTCCGAAGTAGATGATGGAAAATGCCTGGAACCAGGTGTCAATCACTGGCATGTGTCCAGTGATGGGAGAACCAGTCTGTCATGAGATTGTCCAGTCTTGGAAGGTATTCTGCTTGAAGAGAGAGGTTCCTGTCCAGACAGAACTGATCAAGTTCTCTCATAAGATCTGACAGGAGCTTTGATCGAGAACCCCCTAGACAATTGACTTTACGGACAGTGGAAATGTTGTCCATTCTGAGAACGAAGCTGCGAATCACAAAGGAAAGCTGCCATCAGTTTGAGGCAATTGATATGCAACGTGTGTTCTGATTGTGTCCAGAGTACATCTGTGGAGAGGTGGGAGCAGGTAGCCCCCCAAACCAGGAGGCTGCTGTCTGACTCCAGGATAAAATTGGGTTGCTACCTGAATATAGCTTTCCTGTTCTAGGCTTCCGTGTTGTGGAGCCACCAATCTAACTCTAGTCGGACCTTGTCGGTAAGAAAAAATGGTTGGTTGTATGACCTGGATCTGTGAAGATACTATGTCTTGAGACATTGTATTGCACATTTATGACCTCTCTCCCTCTTTATCCATATTTCCCTCCCTCTTTCCCTAATGGCAGGCAACTTGAAAACTAGCAGAGCCTGCTCTATCCTACACATTGTTGGATGTCCATACCCGACGGCGCACTGATTCATATTGAATACCCTACGCAGAGCGGGAGGCGCTCCCCCTCTCAGTGTACAGTGCGTACGGTTCTCTTATAGAGCCGCATGCAGCTCATTGACAAGTGATTGACATTGACAAGTGATTTTTGCACTCCCCCTCCTGGCTTGCGCCCCTGGGGTGCCGGTTTTGCCAATCCCGCGGTACGCCCCTGCCCCCCCACCGCACAACACCCTTTTTTACCTGAAACCGTAAAACTGGTTACTAGAACCACCTCCTGGAGTCTTCTTGAAGAAGAGTAGTACAACCGAAAACATTTTACATTTAGTAAAAATAAGGAACCTGAGTATAGTGTTTCAATATAAACAGAGATTTAGAAATAAGAGCTACTGAAAAAATTGAGCGTGGAGCTTGATAAATTTAAGAGGTTTGATGGGGCTCAGCCCATTGAGAAAGGAGAAAACAGAACCGTAAAGGGGTTAACTGTTTCTTTAAGAGAATAGCCATGGGAATATATGCATAATTAAATGTGACAATGAGTGGGAGGACCGTGAACATATGTTATTAAAGAATACCTAGAGGAACATACTTAAATTGTAAAATAAAAAATGCTTAAAACCTCATGCGTTTGGCTAACAAACGTGCAAAAGGAATATAATAGGACCGCATGTGATAGATTTTATGAAACGAAAAGCTAGTAACAAAGCCGTTTGTACGTGTTTCGGCTAAACGAAAGTGAGGTGAGTATAAGCCTTCGGTAAATTATTTTAACGAAAGAAGAACGAAAGCGTGTGTACTCTGCGGTCGGCTAAAAAGCCGCACGAACGCAGAAGTACACGAACGACGGAATTACACGAACGGGAAGTACACAAAGTAATATAGGGAGCCTATCCCCGCGTTTGAGGCCCGAACGTGGGAAGTAGCCGAATGCTATTTTCCACGTTGATGCTTACGTGTGCGTGCCGGCAGGACCGCCACCAGAAATTTTGGGGCTCAGGGTCTGGATCCAATCCCGCCCACAGGGTCTGCCTCCAAATCCCGCCCAGAGGAATACACACACAGACACAAACACACACACTGATACAAAAGGACACAGATACATACTAACAGACACACATACTGAAACAGACATACACGCATATAGGCATACATACTGACACACACACACACATATACAGACACACAGGCATACAAAGTGACAGACAGACACATACTAACATACATACAGACACACATGCATGAGGACATACAGACACACATTCATAATGACCTACATACATATACATACTGACAGACATACAGACACTGACATCCATACCCACATTCATGCATAATGGCATACAGACATACATTCATAATGGCATACAGACATACATACATTAAGACTGACGTACATGCAGACAGACATCCATACACACGTTCATAATGACATGCAGACATACATTGATACTGACATACATTCATATATACATACTTTCAGACAGACATACATACATATATACATACAGACATACATGCACACAGACATACATACATACATACATACATACAGACACACACACAGAGCTCATTTTCCAGCCACCCTCCTGTTTCTTACCTTTTCGTTGCATGAGGGTGGCTGGGGCTGATGAAACCGGGAGACGGCTGGCTCTCCCTCACTGCCGGGCGCGCTCCTCCCCCGCGGAGTGAGCTGGGAGGAAGTGACAACCGTCGGAAGTGACCGCTACACGTGGTGCCCAGGGCTGCAGGGCCTGTGACAACCGTCATGGTTGTCACCCCCTGATGGCGGCCCTGCGTGCCTGTCTTGTGACCGGAAGCCAGATAGCCAGGTAACGAGTAGGGAATACAGCAGGGCAGCCGGTGGACGAGCCCGGAGGTTGATGGCAGGAGCTGCTGAAGACTGACTGTTCAAGGCAAGACTGGCAAGAACACCGAGCCGGAAGTGCAGGTAACTATGGAGACAAACAGCTTGAACGGCAAAGGTAAGTAGGGGGGTTTATATAGGGTCATAACTCCTCCCACAAATTCAGGCCAAATGGCCTTCCAACATATCAAAAAATAAAGAAGGTGCACTACACCTTTAAATTTTTTAAGTGCTACAAAATAAAAGTGTCAGTGCACTGTGCATTCAAGAATTACTAATATAATAATATTATTGGAACAATGTGCAAAATTGCAACTGTGTTCTGTGATAATATATTTAAAACCACTTACCAAAGAGATATTTTAAATATTTTATCACAGAACACAGTTGCAATTTTGCACATTGTTCCAATAATATTATTATATTAGTAATTCTTGAATGCACAGTGCACTGACACTTTTATTTTGTAGCACTTTAAACATTTAAAGGTATAGCTCACCTTTTTAATTTTTTTATTTCTATTGGGTGATTTTAGAGTTGTCTCACTGAAAAGGTTGCTGCTTTACCTTTTTACTGTTGTATATACAAAGATTTTATCACTAGCGCCTTTTTGCTTGATATATATACAAATTGCCACTAGCAGTACTTCCTAGATACATATGCACATAAAGTTCAGTCTGGAAATATTTGGACACTGACACAATTTTCATAATTTTGGCTCTCTACACCACCACAATGGATTTTAAATGGAGATGCAATTGAAGTGCAGACATTCAGCTTTAATTCAGAAAGTTGAACAAAAATACTGTATTAAACATTTTGGAATTGCAACCATTTTCTTGGACAAATTAACACAATAAAAAAAAAAATGTTAATTTGTAATACTTTGTTGAGAATCCTTTGCAGGCAATGACTACTCGAAGTCTGGAACGCATGGACATCACCAAACACTGGTTTTCCTCCTCTGTGATGTTTTGCCAGGCCTTTACTGCAGCTGTCTTCAGTTGTTCAGTTGATAAGGATCAGGTATCAACAGGTGATCCTGATGAAAGTCCCGGACGGTCGGTCTAGCCTTTTTAAATGATTCTACAACAAAGCATTGAGTTTTAAACTTAGAAAAATCTATGATTGCTGGTCATCTCCCTGCAGTGTATATATATGAGATTCGGTGTGTAATGGGGTGAAGCATGTATGTATGTATGTGTGTGGAGTTGAAGGTATTTGGGGAAGAAGTGTGTATGTGGGTTAAGAGATGATGTTTGTGAGGGGTGCACTGTGTGTGTATGCAAAGGTGTACTCTGTGTTGGTGGGAGTGTACTGTATGTGGGAGGTTCACGGTCTGTGAGGGTGTACTGTGTTCAGGGGGGTGTAGAGAGTGGAATAGGGAAAAGCTTTACAATGTTTGCTTTAATAATTGTTTAAAAAAAGAAAAAAAAAAGAAAAGAATATTCCCTTTTCCCTGTCCTTGCAGGGAGGGGGTGGTACAATCAGATTCGTGGTGGTTGAGAAGGCTGTCTATCCATCTTGGAAAAGGGAAGTCACGAGGTGTGAGGTATTTCTTGGAGCTCAAGCACTTACAGAGACTGACCCGTACAAACCCACAGACTGACACACACACACACATTGCTCCCCCACACAGAGTGACGCATATATACACAGACTGACCCCCCCCTCCACACACAGACTGACCCATACATAAACAGATTGACCCATACAAACAAACAGACCCCCCCACATGCAGAGTGAAGCCCCCACCCCCACACACATACAGACTGAGCTCCCTACACACACACAGACTCATACTCACAAACTGATCCCCACACACAGACTGACCCATACATAAACACACACACACACCCACACAGACCCATACACATACACAGACTGAGCCCCCTCTCCCACAGACTGATCCATACACACACACACAGACTGAGCCCCCCCTCACACACAGACTGAACCCCCCACCCACACAGACTGACCTGTCCCTGCTTCCCCAACAACCAACTGCATCAACTACCCCTTCCAGCCATAATGGAAAAAGGTAAGTCTGTGCAGAGGTGGCTCTAGACTTTATGAGGCCTTAGGCGAAACTCAAACATGAAACCCCACTAACAATTGAGTGTCACATATACACATTGATGAACAGTTTACCTGAGAGTGTGTCTGACAGAGAGTATCCTTGTGTGTGTGTGTGAATGTATGTCTCTGTGAGCATGTTTGCATTTTTGTCTGAGACCCTATGTGTATGGGGTAGCTGCTTGAAGTTTGTTGTGTGTATGGCGGAGGGGAGGTGATGGTGAGAGGGAGAGGCGGGTGATGGTGAGAGGGTGTGATGGTGAGAAGGGGGTGGTGGTGAGAGGGAGAGGGGGGTAATGTGATAGGGAGGGGGGTAATGTTGAGGATGAGGGGGGAGGTTGATGGCGAGGGGGAGGTTGATGGCGAGGGGGGGTTGCGGGTGATGCTAAAGGTGGTGAGGGGGGTGATGCTGAGGGTGGTGGGGATGCTGATGGTGGTAAGGGAGGGTGAGAGAGAACCTACCTTTGTTCACTGGTGGTTCACTGGGCTCCATGGTGGTCATTTCTTCCGGTCTGCAGCTCCGCAGAGCTGCAGACCATGTAATCTCACGAGACCATCAGAACGTTGCTGTGGCAACGCTCTGATTGGCCAGTTCTCACGAGACACATGGTCTGCAGCTCTGCTCACTGCGGAGCTGCAGACCAGTGTCTGAGGTTGCTGGCCAGGCAGCCAGGAGGGGCCTCGCACCCGGCGGCATACCGGAAAAGCCGCCGGGCCCCCTCCTGGTGTCGGGCCCTCAGTCACTGACCGAAGACCTGACACAGTCTGCCCACAGGCGGTTTAGGCGGTCGCAAGGCCCCTAGCTAGCGCGAGGCCTCCTAAACCACCTAATTAGAGAGCCGCCTCTGAGTCTATGTGTGTGTGACTGCCTGCCTGTGTGTGTGTGTGTGTGACTTTCTGCCTGCGTGTGTGTGTGTGACTGTCTGTCTGTATGACTGCCTGTGTGTGTGTGTGACTGTCTGCCTGTGTGACTGTCTGCCTGTGTGACTGCCTCCCTTTGTGTGTAACTGTCTGCCTGTGTGTGTAACTGTGTGTGTGTTACTGTCTGCCTGCCTGTGTCTTCCTGCCTGTGTGTGTGACTGTCTGTGTGTGTGACTGTCTGCCTGCCTATGTGTGTGACTGCCTGTGTGTTTGTGTGCCTGTCTGTCTGCCTGTGTGTGTGACTGCCTGTGTGTTTGTGTGCCTGTCTGTCTGCCTGTGTGTGTGACTGCCTGTGTGTGCCTGTCTGTCTGCCTGTGTGTGTGACTGCCTGTGTGTTTTTGTGCCTGTCTGTCTGCCTGTGTGTGTGACTGCCTGTGTGTTTGTGTGCCTGTCTGTCTGCCTGTGTGTGTAACTGCCTGTGTGTTTGTGTGCCTGTCTGTCTCCCTGTGTGTGTGTGTGACTGTCAGTCTGTGTGTATGACTGTCAGTCTGTGTGACTGCCTGTGTGTGTCTGTGTGACTGCCTCCCTGTGTGTGTGTGTGTGTGTGTGTGTGTCTGTCTGCCTGTGTGTGTGTGAGACTGTGTGTGTGTGTGACTGTCTGCCTGTGTGTGGGTTTGCCTGTGCGTGTGATTGTATGTCTGACTGCCTGTGTGTGTGTGACTGTCTGTCTGACTGCCTGTGTGTGTGTGTGACTGTCTGCCTATGTGTGTGTGTGTGTCTGTCTTCCTGTGTGTGTGTATGTGTGTGTGTGTGAGACTGTGTGTGTGTGACTGTCTGCCTGTGTGTGGGTTTGCCTGTGTGTGTGATTGTATGTCTGACTGCCTGTGTGTGTGTGACTGTCTGTCTGACTGCCTGTGTGTGTGTCTGCCTGCCTGTGTGTGACTCTCTGCCTGCCTGTGTGTGTGACTCCAATTGTGTAGCTGTAGCTGTGCCATTGTGTGTGTGACTATCTGCCTTTAACTGAGTGTGTGTGTGCCTATCATCATGCGTGAGTGCCTGCAACGGAGTGTGTATGACTGTCTGCTTGTAATGGAGTATGTGTAAGTGTCTGCTTGTGACTGTGTGTGTGACTGTGTGTGTGTGTTACTGTCTGGCTGCCTGTGTCTGCCTGCCTGCGTGTGTGACTTCCTGTGTGTGTGTGACTGCCTGTTTGTGTGACTGCCTGTGTGTTTGTGTGCCTGTCTGTCTGCGTGTGTGTGACTGCCTGCCTGTGTGACTGTCAGTCTGTGTGACTGCCTGTGTGTGTGTGACTGCCTTTGTGTGTGTGTCTGTCTGTGTGACTGCCTCCCTGTGTGTGTGTGTGTGTGTCTGCCTGCCTGTGTGTGTGAGACTGTGTGTGTGTGACTGTATGCCTGTGTGTGGGTCTGCCTGTGTGTGTGTGACTGTCTGCCTGCCTGTGTGTGGGTCAGCCTGTGTGTGTGTGTGACTGCCTGCCTGTCTGACTGCCTGTGTGTGAATGTCTGTCTGACTCTCTGCCTGCCTGTGTGTGTGACTCCAACTGTGTCGCTGTAGCTGTGCCGTTGTGTGTGCCTGTGCCTGTATGTGTGACTATCTGCCTTTAACTGAGTGTGTGTGCCTATCATCTTGCGTGAGTGCCTGCAACGGAGTGTGTATGACTGTTTGCTTGTAATGGAGTATGTGTAACTATCTGCTTTGACTGTGTGTGTGTGTTACTGTCTGCCTGCCTGTGTCTGCCTGCGTGCGTGACTTCCTGTGTGTGTGACTGCCTGTGTGTTTGTGTGTGTGTGACTGCCTGCCTGTGTGACTGTCAGTCTGTGTGACTGCCTGTGTGTGTGTGACTGCCTGTGTGTGTGTCTGTGTGACTGCCTCCCTGTGTGTGTGTGTCTGTCTGCCTGCCTGTGTGTGGGTCTGCCTGTGTGTGTGACTGTCTGCCTGTGTGTGTGACTGCCTGCATGTCTGTCTGACTCTCTGCCTGCCTGTGTGACTCCAATTGTGTCGCTGTAGCTGTGCCGTTGTGTGTGCCTGTATGTGTGACTATCTGCCTTTAACTGAGTGTGTGTGTGCCTGCAACGGAGTGTGTAGGACTGTCTGCTTGTAATGGAGTATGTGTGACTGTCTGCTTGTGACTGTGTGTGACTGTCTGCCTGTGACTGTGTGCCTGTAACTGTTTGTGACTGTCTGCCTTTAACTGTGTGTTTGGCTCTGTGACTGTCTGCCTGTAACTGTGTGTGTGTGTGACTATCTGCCTGTGACTGAGCTTGTCTGACTGTCTGCTTGTAACTGTTTGTGTGATTGTCTGCTTGTGCCTGTGTGTGTGACTGTATACAGGCAACTTGGTGGGGAAAGGGGGGGGGGGGCGCCGTGAAGACTTTTCACACAGGGCACCTAACAGAGGCGGATTGAGAACCCTCAGGCAAAATAAATCAATGCCCCCCACCCATGCTCCGCAACAAGCCCCACCCCTGTCTTGCCTCCATGCCCAGCCTCCAGCCACACCCTACACAATCTTTAGACACAAGAAACAAAAAGTGAAATAATCCCATCGAGGCCCCAGTAGAGACTATAATTGAGGTCGAATGGACCATGGAGGGGGGGGTCTTTCTAGCAGAGGCTATCTCAGAGTCCTTTAGAGAGTGTGTTAGAAAGAATCCCCTACAGGCCCCATTAGAGACTACAATGGAGTCTAATGGGGCCTGGAGGGGGGTCTCTCCAACACTCTGGTTCCTATTCACAATATAGTTTATATTACTGTTGCTGGCTGAAAGGCTGTGGGCTTGCTGGCTGTGGCTGGCAGGCTGTGGCTTGCTGGCTGCTGCCGGCAGGCTGTGGGCTTGCTGGCTGCTGCCGGCAGGCTGTGGGCTTGCTGGCTGCTGCCGGCAGGCTGTGGGCTTGCTGGCTGCTGCCGGCAGGCTGTGGGCTTGCTGGCTGCTGCCGGCAGGCTGTGGGCTTGCTGGCTACGACTGGCAGGCTGTGGGCTTGCTGGCTGTAAGGCTTGCTGTAGGCCTGTGGGCCGGCTACTAGCCTGTGGCTGGCTGCTGGCCTGCCTGGCCTACTGGTGACCTGTGGGCTGGCTTACTGGTGGCCGGTGGGCTACTGGGGCACTTGTAGATTATTTAAAGAAATAATCCATGCACAATAACCACTACTGCTCTGTGTTGTGGTTATTGTGCCAGGAGGGCCGGGACCCCCTCCCAGAGTAAGTAGTCAAACCGTTTGAGAACAGTTAGACAACTTACCTGGGGTCTGCTGGGATATGGGGCTGTAGTAGGGTATAGGAGCAGTGGTGCAATGTGTGAGGGGTGCAGTGTGTGTGAAAGGTTCAGTGTGTGTTTGTGGGGGTGTAGTGTGTGAATGTGTATGGTGTGTGGGGGGCTGTGTATGTGTGTGGCAATGTTAGCATCATAGGCGTGCGCACAGGGTGTGCCGGGTGTGCCTGGGCACACCCTAATCCCCGCGGCACGCCTATGTATTGAGACCGGCAGGGGAGATCTCAGGATCTCAGGATCTCCCGTGCCGGCTCATGCAGAGCCGGCGCTATCCGAGCGCCCGCTCTGCTCTCAGCCTCCCCTCCCCGGCTCACATGCAGGGAGGGAGGCAGGAGAGGACCGGCGGAGCTCTTGCCAGCAGCTCCGCCGGGTTCCTCTCGCGAGATCTGAGCGTTGCGGGGCTAGAGTTCACTCTCCACTGGACCACCAGGGATGGCAGCAGCAGAAAGGATCCCCCCTCCCAGGCATAAGGTAAGAAGGGAGGGGGGATAACTGATCTGCCCCCACCTCCACTGGACCACCAGGGAAGGCAGCAAGGAAGGATCCCCCCTCCCTACATGAAGTAAGAAGGGAGGGGGGATATTAAGTAATGTACCCCCACCTCCACCCCCCACAATCACCCACACACACACATACACAGCACCAACACACATACAGCACCTACACACATACAGCACCCACAGACATACACAGCACCCACAGACATACACAGCACCCATAGACATACACAGCACCCACACACATACAGCACCCACACACATACAGCACACACACACATACAGCACACACACACATACACAGCACCCACAGACATACACAGCAGCCACAGACATACACAGCACATACACACATACAGCACCCACAGACATACACAGCACCCACACATCACCCACACACATACACAGCACCCTCACACATACACAGCACCCTCACACACATTACACAAACAGCACCCTCACACTCACACAGCACAATAACAGTACCCTCACAAACACAAACAGGACCCTAACAAACACACACACACACACACACACACACACACAGCACACTACCAGTACCCTCACACATAAACAGCACCCTCACACACAGTACATTTACAGCACCCTCACAAGTGCACACACACACACAAACAGCACCCTGACACACAGTACATTCACAGCACCCTCACAAGCATGCACACACAAACACCCTCACCCACATAGTACACTACCAGCACCCTCACACACACATCACACAGCTTTGTGTGTGTGTATATACCCTCCCCTGCTAGCTGTCAGCACAGTGGTACATTGCAGGGCTGGCACTTGGACACCGGACCGGCCACCCGGTGGCACCTACTTGCACAGCCCCCAAATGCGTGGGAAGTTTCCCGGTGGGCCAGTCCGGCCCTGCCGCCGGGCCCCCTGATGGCACCGGCCCCCCTCCCAGCCGGGCCCTCGGACCATGTCCAAAGTGCCCGACCGGTCAGTCCGCCCCTGATGCCACTCACCTGTGAATTGAGACTCAGTGCTCCCGGCTTCAATTTAAATAGGGGGGCTGTGCATGATGAAGGGGGGCCATGGCCCCCCCTACTGATGCCCCTGGCTCATGCTATCACACTGACTTCACTGTGTTCATTCTGGTACAGGCTGATTCTGGTTTCATCTGTCCAAAGAATGCTTTTCCAGAACTAGGTTGGCTTTTGTAGCTGTTTTTTTTGCAAAGTCTAATTTGGCCTTCCTATTATTGAGCCTTATGAATGGTTTGTACCTTGTGGTGAACCCTCTGTATTGTCAGGATATTTATATCGGCAGACATTTTGTTCTATGATAGAAATTAAAAGTGTATATTGCCAGAGTCACTCAGAACAGAGCAGACTCAATTTTGGATTTTAAGCTAACAAAGAGACACATAATTGCCTTTTTGTAACTAACCACATAGCCTGAGCTAAGGAATGCTTTGTATAAACAAACCAAGTGATAAGCAGTAAAATCGGGGGATGGATGCTCTGCCTAGATGTTAATGGAATAGAAATAATTCTAAACCCAGACATTAGTGACAGAGAAGATTAAATAATTTAATTTTACTTTCTAAATTAACAAGATCCCATTGTAAGTTAGGGGTCAATTTTAGTTTAGAACTGTCATTTTAGACATTACAGCAGGAATTGTCGACACACTGTGTGGTGAAAACCCAAAGAAACTCTTTGAACTGACAAGTAAACTTAAATTATAGCAGCCATATAGATAAGCCAAATTACGTCAAAATCGTCATCAGGAAAAGTTAACTGTTTCCTGGATAGTTTAGTGAGGCGATACTACCCTCTATGGACCAAATACCTAAACTGCAATCTGCAGGTTAAACACACCTTCAATTTCCTATTGGCTTATCAAATAATGACGAACAGAAAGTCTGGCCCTTTAAAAATCAGGATCACAGGCTAAGTGAGAAGTAAGCAAGGGAGTCAGAGAAGAGTCAGTCAGAGTTAAAAGAGGAGTTTGGGCTTTCAGATTCTGACATACAGAGAAATCTATGACAGATATTCACTCTGGGACTAACTAACGTAGCATTCAAACTCTCTTGGACCCAACTCAAGAAACACTTAGAATTTTACTCTTATTTTCTAAGCAACACTATTTTTCACTATTACTTACATACTTCCATGCAATCAATCATACACGCATACAACCAATCCTGGGACTACCTACTCATCTGATGAGAATATCTACTTAACTGGTAAATATAAGAAGAACAACGCTGGGGTAGAATGGACAAAAGTCCATCCAACAGAGTTTTGGTGGTTAAAGGATATGATGGGGCATAACCCCTTGAAATATAGAAAAAAGGTAGGACTAGTGGTTGGCAGAGTTGAGGCACACTGCCACACCAAAAGACCTTATATCCTTATATATGAAAAAGGCTGTTTCTGCAAATACCCTGTAGGGGAACCCTTATAAGCAGATAGCCAAAGCAAACAAAAAACTCTTTAATGGTCCCTCTTGGGGAGAAAAAAATTAAACGTACAAACATATAAATTAAAATTGGGACCTAGTGGGGAATAGATATGACCAAACCAACGAACAATGTATCAAAAGCAAATAACATGGGTTTTATCAATGGCTTTAAATGTGCCCAGGATTGTAACAATATACTAATATCACGAAAAACCAAATGCAATAATTGTATTCAAGTTGCAACTTGCAAATTAAATGGTTCCTGGAATTGCCTTAACTGATATCCCGTGTATTAAATGCTAGTCTAGGCTGAACTTAAAAAAGAGAGTGTCTAGAGAAATAGCAAAATTCAAATTTCCACTGATTTGAATGGTGTCAGACCCTTGTAGTAGGTAACTTATACGTTAAACAGAGAAACACCATAACAAAAAATGCAGTGAATTATTAGATAGAAAAAGGAGTAGTTCTTTATAGATACCAACAGTTATATATCCCGTGCGTTGAAGCACATGTAGGTTTGTGGCAGAATCAGAGAAGAACACACAGTTCCTCGTTGTCAGGGAGAAAACAGCGTTATGCCAAATATGTAACAGGATGCCTAAACAGCTATGTGAGATTTGGGGGTAGGAGTCCCTAGCATCCTGTTCATATAGACAAACGAACTTAGGTAGAGCCCAGAGAAAAATTCTTTTGATTAGTCAAACCCCAGAACTGTCCCAAAGTAAAGTTTAAAAGTTTAGAGATTCATCCGTTCTATGTCGGTAGCTCAACGCGCGTTTCGGCGATACAAATCGCCTTTGTCAAGAGCCGTTGCGGAGTGAATAGCGCCTCTTTTTAAATGCATATGTGGTACTGCCCTCAAATGTGACGTAGACGTCGCTGTCCAATCAGAGGCTTCGTATGAATGAAGGGGTGGGGGAATCTTCCGATAGTATTCACAGTGATTAACCCTTTCAGGGAACTAGCGGTATGACTCTAATAGACGATACTACCCTTAAGTATAACTTCATATGGGTATATGGGGCGGAGAAACCTTCCTGATAGATGTCAAAATACTTTTCTCCTACAGAGAACTAGCGTATCCAAAGCAAGCGATTATAGGGGGTTATATCCTAATATATATGTCCAGGCATTCTCTGAGTCGGCAACCAGGAGCTGTCTAAACACGTTATCGGCTGTGGGGGATTCTATTAAATATACCCATAATTTTTCCCTTCATTGTGGGAGTTTCCAAATCTAGAGACCCTTGCATTTGTCATACCCAAAACGTGGGTCTTTTTTCTGGGACAGTATCCGTAGTCAGGGACCCAAATGTTCTATATAGATCAATAGAATGGGGATGCTTTGCGTCTAGAGTTTTTAAGAGCCCAGAGTCGGACGGGAACATCAATAGGGAGCAGATAGATATTCATATACATTTAGGAGTAATATCAGAGAGCAACAATTAAAATTAAACTCCCAAGATATAGGGGGATAAATACCATGAAGAAAGAGATATGTTTAAGTACAACATTTGTGTGGTGACAAATAGAGCCAATAAATGGAGATATACTCCAAGAATTAAACAAATAAATATCGACCGGCAGATTGGATGTTAGAAATATCTGGGTAATTTTTAATGTCTTTAGAGGTTTCTTGATTTCTTAGATAAAGGGGGCGAAGGAAAAACCTTCGTTTAGACCTTTTGGATGGAGCGTCTTTAGTTGAAAAATCCAAAAACTTTCTCGTTGTCTCAGGAAGCGGTCATAGTTTCCCCTTCGTCTATCCCTTCGGACCAATTCTAATCCACAGAAGCGAAGCCCTTGTGGGTTGCCAGCATGAAACTCTTTTAGGTGACGGCCTATAGGGGTATCAACAAGCAGTTTGGGGGATCTGACATGCTCCTTGATACGCTCCTTAAAGGGTCTAAAGGTTTTTCCCACATACTGTAGTTGACAACTGCATGTGAGAAGGTAAACCAATCCAGTGGTATTGCAGTTGAAAAACGATCTGATGTTAAACGATCTTTTCCCAGTGCTATCTAGGATGGTCTTGGAATCCCGTTTGATAAATTTACAGGCCACACAGTGGCCACATTGATACGATCCCACCGTAGTGGAATGTAGCCAAGTGCGCGCCGGGGGACAGTGGAAGTGACTTGGAACAAGAAGATTCCTAAGATTCTTCCCTCTGCGTGCGGTCATATCTATTCTTGGTCCCAAAACCCTCTTGAGGTGAGTATCATCCAGGAGACAAGGCCAGAATTTTTGAAAGACAGTTTTGACAGCCTCCCAGCCTGAGTCGAAAGTAGCTATTAAACGTGGGGGTTGTGGTTTGGTGGAAAACTCCCCTTTCTTAGGAGATAGTAAAATATCCCTATCTGCCTCAAGGGCCCTTTTATATGCTTTTTTAAGGCATTTGTTCGGATACCCTTTTGCTTTGAACTGCTGTCGCAGTATGTTGGCTTGAATTTTAAAGTCTTCGATGTTGCTGCAATTTCTACGTGCTCTAAGATACTGCCTGGTGGGTATCCCACGTTTAAGGGTTTGGGGGTGGAAACTCTCCCAGCGTAGAAGGCTATTAGAAGATGTTGGTTTCTTAAACAGTGTAGTGCTAATGGAGTCACCATTTATTGTAATGGTAAGATCCAAAAAATTCAGTGTATCACCCCCAAATTCCGATGTGAAAGATAGGTTCAGATTGTTTGTATTGAGTGATACTACAAAGCTCTTAAACATGAATTTTTACAGACCGTTCATCTACCATTGGGCCCGCTACATTGATGATATCCTGATCCTATGGACAGGTAGCGAGGAGATGTTTAAGAGCTTTGTAGTATCACTCAATACAAACAATCTGAACCTATCTTTCACATCGGAATTTGGGGGTGATACACTGAATTTTTTGGATCTTACCATTACAATAAATGGTGACTCCATTAGCACTACACTGTTTAAGAAACCAACATCTTCTAATAGCCTTCTACGCTGGGAGAGTTTCCACCCCCAAACCCTTAAACGTGGGATACCCACCGGGCAGTATCTTAGAGCACGTAGAAATTGCAGCAACATCGAAGACTTTAAAATTCAAGCCAACATACTGCGACAGCAGTTCAAAGCAAAAGGGTATCCGAACAAATGCCTTAAAAAAGCATATAAAAGGGCCCTTGAGGCAGATAGGGATATTTTACTATCTCCTAAGAAAGGGGAGTTTTCCACCAAACCACAACCCCCACGTTTAATAGCTACTTTCGACTCAGGCTGGGAGGCTGTCAAAACTGTCTTTCAAAAATTCTGGCCTTGTCTCCTGGATGATACTCACCTCAAGAGGGTTTTGGGACCAAGAATAGATATGACCGCACGCAGAGGGAAGAATCTTAGGAATCTTCTTGTTCCAAGTCACTTCCACTGTCCCCCGGCGCGCACTTGGCTACATTCCACTACGGTGGGATCGTATCAATGTGGCCACTGTGTGGCCTGTAAATTTATCAAACGGGATTCCAAGACCATCCTAGATAGCACTGGGAAAAGATCGTTTAACATCAGATCGTTTTTCAACTGCAATACCACTGGATTGGTTTACCTTCTCACATGCAGTTGTCAACTACAGTATGTGGGAAAAACCTTTAGACCCTTTAAGGAGCGTATCAAGGAGCATGTCAGATCCCCCAAACTGCTTGTTGATACCCCTATAGGCCGTCACCTAAAAGAGTTTCATGCTGGCAACCCACAAGGGCTTCGCTTCTGTGGATTAGAATTGGTCCGAAGGGATAGACGAAGGGGAAACTATGACCGCTTCCTGAGACAACGAGAAAGTTTTTGGATTTTTCAACTAAAGACGCTCCATCCAAAAGGTCTAAACGAAGGTTTTTCCTTCGCCCCCTTTATCTAAGAAATCAAGAAACCTCTAAAGACATTAAAAATTACCCAGATATTTCTAACATCCAATCTGCCGGTCGATATTTATTTGTTTAATTCTTGGAGTATATCTCCATTTATTGGCTCTATTTGTCACCACACAAATGTTGTACTTAAACATATCTCTTTCTTCATGGTATTTATCCCCCTATATCTTGGGAGTTTAATTTTAATTGTTGCTCTCTGATATTACTCCTAAATGTATATGAATATCTATCTGCTCCCTATTGATGTTCCCGTCCGACTCTGGGCTCTTAAAAACTCTAGACGCAAAGCATCCCCATTCTATTGATCTATATAGAACATTTGGGTCCCTGACTACGGATACTGTCCCAGAAAAAAGACCCACGTTTTGGGTATGACAAATGCAAGGGTCTCTAGATTTGGAAACTCCCACAATGAAGGGAAAAATTATGGGTATATTTAATAGAATCCCCCACAGCCGATAACGTGTTTAGACAGCTCCTGGTTGCCGACTCAGAGAATGCCTGGACATATATATTAGGATATAACCCCCTATAATCGCTTGCTTTGGATACGCTAGTTCTCTGTAGGAGAAAAGTATTTTGACATCTATCAGGAAGGTTTCTCCGCCCCATATACCCATATGAAGTTATACTTAAGGGTAGTATCGTCTATTAGAGTCATACCGCTAGTTCCCTGAAAGGGTTAATCACTGTGAATACTATCGGAAGATTCCCCCACCCCTTCATTCATACGAAGCCTCTGATTGGACAGCGACGTCTACGTCACATTTGAGGGCAGTACCACATATGCATTTAAAAAGAGGCGCTACTCACTCCGCAACGGCTCTTGACAAAGGCGATTTGTATCGCCGAAACGCGCGTTGAGCTACCGACATAGAACGGATGAATCTCTAAACTTTTAAACTTTACTTTGGGACAGTTCTGGGGTTTGACTAATCAAAAGAATTTTTCTCTGGGCTCTACCTAAGTTCGTTTGTCTATATGAACAGGATGCTAGGGACTCCTACCCCCAAATCTCACATAGCTGTTTAGGCATCCTGTTACATATTTGGCATAACGCTGTTTTCTCCCTGACAACGAGGAACTGTGTGTTCTTCTCTGATTCTGCCACAAACCTACATGTGCTTCAACGCACGGGATATATAACTGTTGGTATCTATAAAGAACTACTCCTTTTTCTATCTAATAATTCACTGCATTTTTTGTTATGGTGTTTCTCTGTTTAACGTATAAGTTACCTACTACAAGGGTCTGACACCATTCAAATCAGTGGAAATTTGAATTTTGCTATTTCTCTAGACACTCTCTTTTTTAAGTTCAGCCTAGACTAGCATTTAATACACGGGATATCAGTTAAGGCAATTCCAGGAACCATTTAATTTGCAAGTTGCAACTTGAATACAATTATTGCATTTGGTTTTTCGTGATATTAGTATATTGTTACAATCCTGGGCACATTTAAAGCCATTGATAAAACCCATGTTATTTGCTTTTGATACATTGTTCGTTGGTTTGGTCATATCTATTCCCCACTAGGTCCCAATTTTAATTTATATGTTTGTACGTTTAATTTTTTTCTCCCCAAGAGGGACCATTAAAGAGTTTTTTGTTTTCTTTGGCTATCTGCTTATAAGGGTTCCCCTACAGGGTATTTGCAGAAACAGCCTTTTTCATATATAAGGATATAAGGTCTTTTGGTGTGGCAGTGTGCCTCAACTCTGCCAACCACTAGTCCTACCTTTTTTCCTTAACTGGTAAATATGTTGGTTTTATTTAATTAATCAAAATTAATTAAACATTTTCTAATAGCATGATATATGACTGGATAAATCACGGTGAGATTTCGATATTTAGAAATCTTAGTTAACTAAAGAATATATAGTTATACATATTCCATTCTGCAGGAGGAATTAACAATAATTATATATATTAGTGTGATATTATCACATGTTAGCATACCGTTATTTATATCCAGGTTTATTGATTTGCTCTAAAATAAGGTAAGATATCTTTTTAGGCAAATTAAAATTCGGCTTATAGAATATGGTAGATTACTCTTATTGGATGGTTCCAGGAAATGATTAATAAGCGGGTTTAAATGTTATCTTAATTAAAATTACATGAGAATAGGTATTATATGCCCAGGAGGATTTAGCCAGCATTGAAAGGGTTATTAGTTAACTGCTAGCCAAAGTTTTTAGGCCTTTCGCTGTGCGAAAGACTTTCTTTCTCTGTGAAGCCCCTCATAAATCTTGTCTTGACAATTGCTGTGTTAACCATTGGAATGTATAGCCTTGCCCTTGTATTGCATATTCATGTTATACTAAATATTCATTGATTATTATCAAGCATGTTACATATTATTAATATTTAGATTGTCACAATAAATTGTATCTATTTTTATAACAAATTGAGATTTAATTTATATGGAATACATTTCACTTACATGATAACGATCTTTGGGATCTAGAGAATTGAAATAGTGGGCAATACTCAACTGTCTACTATTATCATCCCATAAATATCCCCACAGTATTTGCTCTTGTAAAATCTTCTCTTCATGTTACTCTTGGATAATGACAGTAATGAATATTTGCCGCACGCATACGCACTAGAAACACGCACATCATGACGTCATATGGGCGCGATCCGCGTGATTAGGCGGGCGCGCCAATCCAGGAAATCAAAGCAAATTTTACTCTGCTCCCAACAGGGCCATCGAAGGAACTATTGAGGTCCCAATAGCACCCCACTGACACTTCACTAAGGACCTAGAGGAATGGTCTATCCAGGCATTATTTCTGATAAACAAGCAAGATTCCAGCAATCAGCTCAAATCGACCAACAGCTATCTGAATCAGCATACAAAGGGCTATCTATCTATGGGCTTGGATAAGCCACAGCATTCAACAGATTTACCTTCTGCAGAATTTGCCTCAGCAGAAATACGGGTGAGATCTATCCAATTATCATGCACACATGATGTTTACCTCTTGCCATTTTTAGTGTGTACACACTGAGACTGTCAATATATTTTGTTTCATATTTTTCATTTTTTGTATGCGTCTTTTTCTTTTTTCATTTTTTTCAATTGCTATATTTTTCTGAATCTTTTTTCATCATTACCTTGCCAGAAAGAAACCCAGTTTTTACTATACAGAGGGCACTCAGTCATACAGTGCGGTTGTGCACTATCACTACTGACAAAGTCGGACTCAACAGGGGTTGATTTATTTATGTATGGTGTATCACTGATAATTTAATTGGTTGTGATAGGATAGGTTATATGTAATAGGTCATTTACTAAGCATTTCACATTGCCTCGATTGTATATATCATATTGATTTAAAAATAATCATCTATTTGGAACGGGCAATTAATTAAAAAACAAGTTTTCTTCTAACAAATCATTTGAGTGCGGTATCATATGTTTGTGTATATATATTGAAGTTAATACGTGTGGGCTACCTTGATATCTAGCACCAATATAGATAGAAGAGTGCCAGTACATATCATTATTTGGATAATGATTTGCCTACCTCTTGGAGAGTGTTCGTCACTTGACTGGATGTTGTGAACGGGTTAATCTTTACCATGGAAAGGATCCTATAATCATCCACCACTGTTGTTTTCTGTGGATGTCCAGTTCTTTTTGTGTTGCATAGCTTGCCAGTGTGTTCCTTCTCAGAATGTACCAAACTGTTGATTTAGCCACTCCTAATGTTCTTGATATCTCTGATGGATGTTTTTTTTTTTTGCAGCCTAAGGATGTCCTGTTTCACTTACATTGCGAGCTCCTTTGACAACATGTTGTAGGTTCACAGCAACAGCTTCCAAATACGAATACCATACCTGGAATCAACTCCAGACCTTTTACCTGCTTAATTGATGAAGAAATAACTAAGGAATAGCTCACACCTGTCCATTAAACAGTCTTTAAGTCAACTGTCCAATTACTTTTGGTCCCTTGAAAAAGAGGGGGCTACATATAAAAGAGCTGTAATCCCTAAACGCTTCCTCCAATTTGGATGTGAATACCATCAAATTAAAGCAGAGAGACTGCACTTTAAGCCCATATTCATTTTTTAACTGTAACTTGAATTTATTTTGGTAAACAGCTGAAATAACACATTTTTAACAAAAACAGTGTCCAAACATTTCCGAATGTAACAGTTCATGGCTAGCCTTGTACACACAATTAATATTAGCCATACACACACAACTAAACTTACAGGGATATTTACTAAAGTGAGATTTGTCAGGAGTTCAAAGTGAATTTCTTATTTTATTTTTAGAAAATCTTTATTTTTGTCCTGCATAAGTAACAAAAACATCCTGCATTGTCACAACAACAAATGCAAGAAATTGTAGAATATACAATGAAACATGTTACATGAGGTTATGAACATTGAAAGATATCACTTTATTTCATTTTGATGAGACAGCACGTTTTTTTTAAGGTTATATTAGCTGCAGGGAAGTACACCTGTATGTGCTAAGATAGTTGGGCATGTAGACATGAGGTGTGGTAACCGCCAGACATATCAGAAGTAAAGCATAGGCTTTGCATAATTATTATGGAGTACTCGTGGGTGCGTAACATGTCTACAGTATATTGTGTGCATGCAAAACAGAATAGTAGCATTAAAATTAAAAATAAATGGAACATGCGAAGAAAAACGGCAGGGCTGCCAAGGATTATAAACAACTTTGTAAACTGATATAGCAAGTAAGGCGTAGTGGCTGGTTAACATCAGAGAGATAAGCATCATAACAGTAGTGATATTTGCATGCTTAGATAAGAGAGAGCATGTTGTGCACCCCACTAGGTTGACAAGATAGGTAAACCACTGAGACCCCCTCCCTGAAACTGTAGTGAACTGTGCTAGGTAAACTCAGACAATCATGATGACTTCGCTAGGCTGACAACATGTCATATATATGCAGGGCCGGATTAACATAGGGGCTGATGGAGCTGCAGCTCCAGGCCCAGGCCCATGAAATAGGCCCATTTAAAAAAAAACAAAAAACATTTTTTTTTTGTTTTTTTAAATTTTTTTACACACATTACTCTTAGGTTTGCCACCTGACTTGTATTTTAAGGCACAGACGATATTTGAGGCTGCCTGGCCGTGACGGTATTGCAGTAATACCGGCAATAAAAATGCAAATATTTTTCTCAGTATAAACGGAGATTACTCTGCAATACCAGCACCGGCCAGTAGGGGTCTCTGTGTATGGAGAGAGGCAGGGATAGGAAGTTACAGCATATCCCTGCCTCTCTACTCACTGATCAGCGGGGAAGCAGCTACACAGCACAGAGAGTCCAGACAGCAGCTCCCAGCCTGCAGAGACAACCTACAGTTTAGGTAAGTGAAGGATGGGGGGAAAGGGAGACATGGGGACACTGAGACACTAGGGGACACATGGGGACACTGAGACACTAGGGGACACTGGGAGACATGGGGACACTGAGACACTTGGGGACACATGTCTATGTCCACAAGTGCCCCCATATCTCCCAGTGTCCCCTAGTCTCCTAGTGTCTGTGTTCCCATGTCTCTCAGTGTTCCTAATGTCTTAGTATCCCCAAATGTATGTGTCCCATGTCCCCCAGTGTCTGTGTTCCCATGTCTCTGTGTCCTAGTGTCTGTGAACCCATTTCGCCCAGTGTCCCCAAATGTCTCAGTGTCACCATGTCTCCCAGTGTCCCCATGTCTGTATCCACAAGTGCCCCCATGTCTCCCAGTGTCCCCAAGTGTCTCAGTGACCCTCCATGTCTCCCAGTGTCCCCAAGTGTCTGTGTCCCTGGGTCTCTCAGTGTCCCCATGTCTCACTGTGTCCCCATGTCTCTCCGTGTCCCCTAGTATCCTACTGACACGGGACAAACTGAGACACTTTTGAGAAATGGGGACACAGACTGGGAGACTAGGAGACTGGGCGACATGGGGGCACTGACACTGTGATACTTTGGGACACTGATGCCAGGCTGGCCTTCCAATTCTTTGGACAGACATGCACCCTTTTTGGGCATGTTCACCCCTTTTGGCAGTTCTGGTCACGTGATTCGTTTCAGTGGCCCACCCTTTTACCCCACCCATTGACTTTCTGCTTCACTGGGCACTGCTGTTAGAGGGTATGGATTTACTTGAAAGATGAAAGCATGAATTAGAGAGAGATTAGCATAGAGTATGTGTTTTCTTATAGCTGCATCCTTTGAGTTTCCTTCCAACACCAACTCGATCAGATACATGACGCTTGAGAGGTATGACTGTTTTAGTGTTTTTGGTTGATAAATTCTATAATTAGGCCCCTCATAATTGTCAGCACCAGGCCCTCTGGGCTCTTAATCTGGCCCTGTATATATGATTGCATAATCACTTCATGGGAGCCCTACTTTCGTACAGAGTAGGCACTGAGAAACTATGCATAAGGCAGATATTTAGGCAGATATACAGGCAGGATCATGTCGGTAGTAATCATTATTGGCAGGCAACACGTTATCAGTCCTGGACCCAGGTTAATATGCTCGGCCCACACCGAGACTCAGAAACAGGCGAGGGCAGTCCTGAGGCATTACTAGGCAAGGGCACTGTGTGGTATCCTTCCAGCCCTAGGCCGTGTGGAGAGCCCGCACTTTAAGACCACAGACTCGGGGGCCCGTGGCAGAGTCCAAGTCCTTCCCGGATGGGATGTGACAAATGCTCCAGGTATTCTGACACCACCTGCGGCGAAGGATCTTTCTTGGCCGATGTGGTGGGTGAGTTCCCTTGTCGGTCCTTGGCCTAGGTGGGCAATGCCTGCATGGTGCTGTATCTTGTTGGGTACTTGCGCCAGAAGAGGGGACACATGCACCTCCTCATGCTACCTCCCAGCTCCGTGCCGGTGCAGTCCTGTTCTGCGCCTCCAGTCGCACCCAGAAGCGGGTAAAAAGCTTGTCCAAGCGTTACTCCAATCCGGCTTGTAACACTGGTTTAGATCGCAACCTGCTTTGCTCTGTTGAGGAAGGTCCGTCCGCCATTTTGAAGGGGAGCGTGGCGGTCTGAGCCCACAAAGTAGCTACCGTCCGTGGGTGTCGGAGGTAAGTGAGGTCAGTCAGTGGGGACCGAGATAACCCCGCCGATCCAAAGGGGGATGGGGATAGCAATTCACAGGTTACTCTGTCTGTTTAAGAGCGAGGAGAACGGCCACCTCTCCCTTGCCTATACTCGCTTAGGCCGCGAGCCTCTGGTGAGCGTCCAAGGGCTGGGGAAGCCCGTCTTAGGTATCTCCGGGTTCAGTGTCATCCCCGGGCAATAATTAGGTAGGCTCCAGTCTGCAGGAATGAGTGGTCAGGTAGTATGCCCCGATATTCTGTACCAAGCGTGGGAGCTCGTGCTGAGCCAGTCTGGTCTGTCCAACATTCAGGCTCTGCCCCCAAATTTCACATTTTAGACCAAAGTAGCAAAACTGGAAGTATAGTTGAATTGGAGAATATATTCAATTCACATATTTTGGCCTTAAGTTTGAATTTTTTTTTCGAATTCCCTTTGGGTTTCTGACAATTCTTACTTTAGTAAATAACCTTGTTAGAAACACACCGACTAATTCATAGACATACACATAGACACATACTTTCTAAGTAGATTAACCTGACAAACATACATACGTAGACAGTTACAATCATACATTTAATTGAGCAATTTTCCAACTTCCCTGGTAGCTTGCCTTTGTCAATTGTGATGTTGAGTAGAGTTGGCATAGATCTGGAGTCAGTGTCGTCTCTGGTCTCTAGTAGGGGAGCATCAGCTAGTGCAAACTCTTTTCTTCTCCTCTTCAGAGAGTTGCACACAGTATCACAGTGAATGCTGAGTGCCTACATATGATTTTGCATCCTGGCACCCATTCATATTATCAGCAGACAATGTAAAATGGAAATGTGGGTTGCTAATGATAATACTTGTAAAGGACTATGTCTGTGAATTCCAGGCTTCCATCACTGGAGCAGGTTTTTTGAATTGGTGGCAGTAGAGAACACGGAACAGGCCAGGTATAAGGAAACAGGTGGTTGCTTTAGGAAGAAGCAGTACATTGCTAGAACAAAACAAAACAAAACAGGGAAAGACCTATTGCTCTAGGCCCAGGACTAGCCTTTGCCTACTTATGTCCCTAACTGGATAATGAGCACAATGACACAACTATGGTCTTCTATATAGCCTTTAATTATTCACTTTCAGACTTGTTTGCATAAAACTTTGGTCTCCACAGTGGTTTAATTAATATTGACAATATTCAAGGTGACATAAACCTCATTTAATCTTAGTTATTCATTATCATATGCAGGCTCTGAAACACTACTTTTTATTCTTGTGCCTTATATGTTGGTGATGGGGAGTATGTCTGATGTTGTAAGTAGTGGGGTGGCAGTCACATGAGGTGGAAATAAGGCGAGCATGTCCACAATCCTGATAAATAGAAATGCATTGATTAGGTACGTGTGTGTTGTGTCATGAAATTACCATAACTATTTACCCAATGTCATTTTGGATTAATGGGGAACTATTCTTTGTAACAATTGCACCTCCGTGACAGCATTACTGACACTATAAAAGGGGTGGTGTGGGTTTTTAGCATCTTAATTGGTGACTTCAACTTAGCTCATTATAAGGTCAATATTTTATCATATACATTTTAGTAGGTATTATCTGAGACCTAGACATATTTTGGTTTACTATATAAATGTATGGGTTGTACACTACCTAAATAGTAGTGACTTACATAACTTTTAATGAATAAGGGTCAGTAGAATTTGTATGTACAGGAATTGGAGATGTTACCATTTAGGCAAATTGAATGCCAAAGTATGAACAAAACTACCTGCACCTGGTTACCTGTGCCAGTGTATGTCAATGGGTTATCTCAGCTGAACTCAATATCCTGGATTATGTGTTCTGCACCCACTATATATCTCAAAAGCAGAACTTATTATTAGATGATGTATAGATTATTTTATTATTTATATAGCGCCAGCAAATTTCCGTAGCACTCTACAATGGGACTTTATGACTTGATTGTTGGAACCAACATTAACATAGATGTACCAGACATTCACCAGTACAGTTCCTTACAAATGTGAAGGCAGCATTTGTGGGCCATGGGTAAAAGTGAAGTCTCTCAGGAAGCACTGAAAGAGGGAGCGTGTACGAACTGTGAGTGAGAGTAGCTGACATGGAGCTTTGTGCCTCATGAGGCTGTGAGAGTAAACATCTCATCCCAAAAGGAGCCAGCTCCTGCTGAAATTTCAGACACCGTCAGATTCAGTCTCTCGGTCTCCCAAAGGAGATGGTTAGAGTTGAGGGTTAGTTCTCAGAACCTGCGGCTGGGAGTGGGGGAACTGTGAGAGGGGTGCAGCCGATGAAGGGCTGGGGACGCCTGCTCTTTGGGAAGCAGCTGATCCTCTTCTGGCACCAATTGAGCTCGGAAGACACGTAAAATTTCATCCAATTTGTGGTCCATCTGAGTCACCTGTTGGGAACACACACAAGCTTTATATATACAAAGTGAGAGAGAGAATACATAATGATGAAGAGTGCATAATGGGAAACAATGACATGGAGGATTAAGTAGTATATGGATGCCTCCAGAACCAAGAGATGCCATTAGTTTTTTCATTAACACATGCTTTACCATTATGTATCTTTAAATATAACATTTCTTATTGTGATTTTGTTGCATAACAGCTGTCAGTACTAGATTGTCTATTCTCTGGCATTCTAGCAACCATGGAGTGCTACACTGACACACACACACACTCACCTTTTTAGCAGCACCAGAACATTTATTTCCCAGACTGCCTAGGATTGATGGGAGTCAGACATCTTAGCTGAAGATGTAACTGGTGGCTGCTGTTATTGATTTGTTACTGCGAGTTGCAGGCAAGAAATGTAACTTTCATGTGTATTCATGCCCAGAGACCCTGGATTATTAAATTTAGTCATCCACACCTGTTATTTACATCCCTGTGTGAGGTTCAGAAGAGAAGTTTCTAGGTAGCCAGAGTCGCATGGGGAACAGAAGAGCCATTACCCTCCTCTGTGGCAGACTGAGGGAGCTTGGACTATATATAACAAGTTGTAGAAAATTGGAAACTGAATTTAGGCTTAAATAGTTGAATTGCAAATATTCCGATTCAGTATAATTTACTGAGTAAATCCCCATATCTCTCCATCATCTGTCTGTACTAAATTAGGCCCAATAGGCAGTAATGAAAATAGATTTGTGGCAGAAGGCACCCAGATATCCTGCTCCTCTCCCTGGATGCCAGTCATAGATGAGATGTTTCTATTTGCAGGATAAAACGTACCAGGAAAGGTTAAAGGATCTTAACATGTATAGCTTGGAGGAAAGACAAGACAGGGGGGATATGATAGAAACATTTAAATACATAAAGGGAATCAACACAGTAAAGGAGGAGACTATATTTAAAAGAAGGAGAACTACCACAACAAGAGGATATAGTCTTAAATTAGAGGGGCAAAGGTTTAAAAATAATATCAGGAAGTATTACTTTACAGAGAGGGTAGTGGACGCATGAAATAGCCTTCCAGATGAAGTGGTAGAGGTTAACACAGTGAGGGAGTTTAAGCATGTGTGGCATGGGCATAAGGCTATCCTAGAGTTAAAGGATCCCTACAGGGTCAGGAACACAAACATGTATTCCTGACCCTATAGTGTTAAAACCACCATCTAGCCCCCCCCTGGGCCCCTCATGCCTCCATAAATATAGCAAAATCTTACTGTATTCAAGCCTGAAGCTGCAACTCTGCATGCTGTTTGTCTCAGAAAAAACAAGCAGTCTGCTGACATCATCAGAAGTGGTAGCCTGATCCAATAACAATGCTTCCCCATAGGATTGGCTGAGACTGACAAAGAGGTAGATCAGGGGCAGAGCCCACATGATTAAAACACAGCCCTGGCCAATCAGCATCTCCTCACAGAGAGGAATTGAATCAACAAATCTCTATAAGGAAAGTTCAGTGTCTGCATGCAGACGGGAGGAGACACTGAATGTTTGGATGCATATTAGGCAGCCATGACCCAGGAAGGATCTCTAACAGCCATCTGAGGAGTGGAAGTTATCACTAGGCTGTGATGTAAACACTGCATTTTCTCTGAAAAGACAGTATTTACAGCAAAAAGCCTGCAGGTAATGATTCTACTCACCAGAACAAATGTAATAAGCTGTAGTTGTTCTAGTGACTATAGTGTCCCTTTAAGATAAGGACAGGGACTAAAAAAAAGTATTTTGAAAATTGGGCAGACTAGATGGGCAAAAGGGTTCTTATCTGCCGTCTCATTCTATGTTTCTATGTATAATTCAAGGTCCACTGGTTCTTGCAGCATTGTTGCAAATGCATTATCTGTAAACCTTCTAATAGAGTCAGCAATGTATGCAAATTACCACAAACAAACTGCTTGTTTTGAGCATAGAATCATATATTTGCATTATGGTACATGATACACACACATGATATACAGAAGGAATACAAATCATGGTAAACTGAAAGAGGAAATAAAGTGAAAAAAGAAGGACCAGGCAGGAGGGACAGAGAGAGAGAGACAGATAGGAGGAACATGCTCCTGATATATTTCAGTTTATTATAAGGCATGTAAGCATTTGCCATCACTGGCATTGGACATCCTAAGAACTAAATATCACTAATGAGTAAGCAACCCCAATTAACCCCTTAAAGTGCACTGTCATGCCAAACTTACCTTTCCCCAATCGATTCCTCTTCTCTCCTTCTGTCAGGATCTGTTCTTCATTTCTTCCTGTCTGCTCTAGTTTTCTTTAAAACATAAGACAAAGTAGGGACTATTTGTCTTATGGAGGTTTCCTACGCCTGACCATCTATGACCAGCAGAGGTGCAAAGTGTCCTCCGTTTCCAGAAATATTCCCACAATTCTCACCTTTCCTCTGTGATCTCAATTCTCACCTTTCCTCTGTGATCTCACAATGCTTCCTGTCAGTATTCCCGAACGTCCTGACACTTAGACAGAACACTGGCGAAACTACAGAATTTCATCCTAACAGAATGAGAATAGTTTCTCTATTCGTGTTAGGACGCAATTCGGGACTTTGTTTCGGAATTTCATTTGAATGAATAACATTCTGATCTATTCGTGCTATGTTATTAGGAAGCTATCTACCAAAAGGCTGAAAGAGCAAGATTGGTCTTTCAGCCAAATTTACTAAATTACAAATTTACTAATACTAGTAGACATGCCCCTACTACTATACCGCGAGTAGGGACATAGCTACTAAACAATGAGCAGCCAGTGCTGCTTACTGTTAAAAAAAGCTCCCTAGTGTCCTCCCTCCCGTGCCCCCACCCATGCCGTGCGAGTGGGGACTATTAAACTAAAGGGGGACTTAGCGTCCCCCCGGCCGCTCATGGGTGGGGGCCCTAAATGAAAATGGGGGGAACTATTGTCCCCTCTGGCCCCCACCCATGAGCGGCTGGTGAGGGCCCTAAATGAAAATGTAGGGGACCTATTGTCCCACCCCTGGCCTCCACCCATGAGCGGAGGGTAGAGGCCATAAATGAAAATGGGGGGAACTATTGTCCCCTCCGGCCCCCACCCATGAGCGGCGGGTGGGGGCCCTAAATAAAAATGGGGAGGGGACCTGTTGTCCTCCCCCCGACCCCACCCATGAGCGGTGAGGGGGGGCCCTAAATGAAATGGGGGGGAACCTATTGTCCTCCCACCCAGCCCCCACCCATGAGTGGCGTTTGGGTGCCCTAAATGACTATGGAGGGGGAACCTACTGTCCTACCCCCCCATGGCCCGCACCCATGGGCAACTGGTGGAGGCTAAATGTAAACCCCCCTAAAACATTTTTAAGAATAACCTACCTCGCCATTTGTTCTTGGAGGGGCCTGTTTGCCAGCCTCCTGTCTCAGGACTACGGGCCATGCAAAAAGGCTCATAAAAGACTTTGTTCGTGCCTTTTTGCAATCCTGTTCGGGAACCGAACAGACACACGAACCAGGGACCACCCAGAAACGTGTTAAGTGCTATCATCACCTCTTAACGATTCTAACTGCAGCGTTCTAATTGTTCGTGTGGGTGGCCGCAGTTCGCATAGTCGACCACGAGGTGGCGGCCTTCTTGTTCCCGCGAACGCAGGCAGCAGTGTTTGGTCGTCGAGTTCATGGAACTGTTTTCGGACACTGAAACTCCCGAACACCGCTGGACTTCCATTTTAGCCTACGTTTGGTACTTTACATCCTCGAAGAGCGCTGTTCGGTGGAATCGTTTGTCTGAATGAGGTGAACAAGCTCCATGGTATGAATATTAACTATGTTCGGTATTTTGTTCGTTTGGAAACTACCAAACTAGACCGACTGCAAGCCCTGATGCTCTGGAACTGTTTTGGGCATGGGACCATGGTCGGTCAAAATATGACTTCCATGAAAATCCTGAACCCCTGAACCGATCTGGGTGATTTTTGGATATGTTGGTCACCCAGATCGGGGATATCAGCGGATGTAACTTTTATGAGGTTTCCATGGGTTTTAGGGGGTACTTTCGGGGGATTGCTGAAATGTGTGTTTTTCTGCCTGGAGATAATTGTAGTTTATCATGGTACAGTCCATGACTCAATTATCTCCCAGGCACAAGGGAAGGATTGTCTCCTGGATATGAGAGCCAATGTAATTGTGTATTTGTTTCTATTGTGGTTTACTCTCAGGTCCAAGGGGGAGTATCTCTTGCATGGGGACTTGCATATAAGGCTAGTTGTGGCTACCATTAAACGAGTTCCTGCTTACCCTAATATAAGTTTAAAACGTAACCTTTATTATTTCACAGTAAAACTAGGTCGATAGAATAAAATAAAACAGGTTATATTTAGTAACCACAGTGCTTTAGTGCTCAAAGTGCTGACTTAAAAGCAGGGTATACATTTGATACGTGAATTAGCCTGCCGAGTTTCTAAATATCAATGGTAAGTCAGTTGCAATAAATGTATCGGTATACCGCTAGTAATGTTCCCTAGGTGAACTGCTACAGTTGTTATTGTTATAAATGCTTAGGGTTGTAATTATATCGATATATAATTGTAAGGTTCCGTAAACACTGTTGTTTTTATTCATAGACAGACATTATATCTGAATTAAGCATGATAGATTTCTATCTATACTCGTTTAGTAAGGTCTGCTGCCTCTTGGTCATATACCCTTTTGTTTCGCTAAATTAAACAGTTTGTTGTAACGTTACCCCGTGTATAGGGTGAAATAAGTTCAGACATAACCAAATTATTGCTAAAGAATTAGCCCAAAATGTCTAGCATTTGGTAAGCTAAGTTTTAATTCCACAGCAATGATTGTATACCGAGAAAAATGGTGCTGTTTCAATATTATCAAGAGCACCAGCCACACGTATATATGTGCAGATAGGATTTACTGCACAAATAGATCTATTGAAATAAGCAATGCTCGGGATCCTGATAAAAAACTAAAAACTTCTAATCTAGTAATTAGGTAAACTATCTATCAAGATCACCGAGAGCCCCTTAGTGCAGGTAGGAATAGACAGTGATGTTGTAGTCTCCTGCTATGAAGGTCAATATGGGAGACGAAAATCCAACTGCTATAGTCACTGAACCTCCTGCACTGCCTAACAGAATGAGAGAAGGGAGGCAGGCTAATATGGTCTAACTATAGTAGTATCTGTGCCTTCAAGGGCACCTATCTAGATACTTAGGATACTGAAACTATAATTGCTATTGCTAGTGTCCCTACTGCACCAATAGATCTATAGAGAGTGGCGATGCTCGGGATTCTGGTGAAATAAACAGACTTCTGATCAAGTAATCTGCTTAAATAAACTATCTACCAGGATCACTGAGAGCCCACAGCTCATCTGATGAAACGCGCATTAGGAAGTGGGGACTACAGTGCTGATGGTGTCTGGTGAAGTGCTTGGAGTACTCGATGAGCACTAGGAGCATTGATTGGCAGAGGTACCTGGTCGGGGTGCCAGGTTGGTCCATCACAGTCCCCCCCATTGTTATTTAGGGCCCACACCTACGGCTCATGGGCGGGGACAATGGGTCCACCCCCATTGTCTTTTAGGGCCCCCACAAGCCGCTCATGGATGGGGGCCAAGGAGGACCCAATGCCCCCCGTTTAGTTACATAGCCCCCACGTGTGGGAACTCGGGGGGAACACTATGTCCCCCTGCTAGTTAATAGAGGCCCCACCATGGGGCCATTTGTTAGAAGGGGGGTGGGGATTTTTGTTTTACAACAGTGAGCAGCTCACTGGCTGCTCACTGTTTAGTAGACATGCTCTACTCGCGGCATAGCAAGTAGGGGCATTCAGGAGATTTTAATCTCCCTTATGCTATTATGGGGGTCATACTGACCCCCGTAGAGTGAAGGAGGACATGGGGGTGTTAGGAAGTGGTGGGGAGCATTGCTCCCTGCCGCTTCTATTTTTACTTATTACAAGGAGGGAGCTGCGCGCTGGTAGCTCCCTCCTTGTAATAAACCAAATGAACAAACTAGGAGGTCTTTGTTCATTCATTTGAAATTTCTATTCATTTATTCGTCTTTCTGACGAATGAATAGATGAAATTCCGATTCGCATGCCCAAGTGTTTAACTGGGCATGCACGGGAATTTCACAGCGCTATCTAGTTTGGCAGATGACGTGTCCAACAGGGACTTCATATACCCACACAAAGATGGCAGTGCCCAGGACCTAGGTCCGGGCACGAAATAAAGATGCAAAAATAGGTAGGATGGGGAGCTTAGGGGCTTAGAGGCATTTGGAGGCCAATTAGATGTAATGGAGTCGGGAGGGGTTTAAAAAAAAAAAAAAACGTGATTCGACCATAACAGTGCCACTTTAAGAACGGAGGCAATTGCACAAGTTTTGAACTAAAATAAATGTTGGCATTTGACAATTTGTCTGTTGAACCATAATTTACCTCTTTCATATTAAGTGCACCCACACTTATTAGATATCATTTTGTTCAGGAGAAATAGGACTTTGATTTTGCATAAAATATGTATATATGAAACAGAATTTAATATGAATAAAATCTAAAAACATGTATGAATGTATACAAATTAATAAATTGTGCATGGCATTTGTGAATTAACTGTGAATGTCATAATACTGTAATTGTTAGCTTTTACTGCAATAAAATACACAAATGTGTATACTGTGATGTCCCACGAGTACAAAAGTACCTCCATTTCACTCAAAAATTGCACTTTTACGGATGATATCATCATTATATGTTTTACTGCTCTAAAACACATATTTATGTTCAGAGATGTCTCAAGAGTACAATGATTCCCCCTCTCCCCCCCATGTACAGGTTTTATGGGGTCTTAGAAAATTACAGGGTCAAATAAAGGGTTTGCCTATTTCATTTTTTACACTTTGAAATCTGCCAGATTGGTTTGCTGGGCCTATGCTGCTTTGAGACCATATGGCAGCCCAGGAATAAAGATTTCCACAGCTGAGTAACAGTTGAGTGAGGTAGCAGAAAGTGAGGTAAGAGTTAGGGTGTTGCCAGTCCTGATTTTGTCAGGGCCGGTGCTAGGATTTTTGACTACACAGGCGAAGATGCGTTTTGACGCTCTCCCGCCCCCCCCCCCCCCTCCCGCACCCAAAAAAACCCAATGCATCTTCACCTCTGTGTCTCGTAGCCCCCCTTTTGAATTTTACCCCCATTAGTGTTGCATATCCACTCTCTTACCCCTCTGGTCCCTTTGTGCCTTACACCCCCCTTTAGTGTGTCTCATACAACCCCTCTTATGTATTTCTTACTTCCCCGTCAGCCCCTTTCTATCTCTCTATTTCTCCCATATAGACATAGACATGGATACAGGCAAAAATACATACATGCACAAATACACAAACATACAGACACACAACCATACAAGCACACAGACATAATTATTCAGGCACACAGTCACAAAGATATACAGACACACAGTCATAAAAGGCACACAATCACACAAACACAGGAAGACAATTTGCGCATACAGGTACATTGTCGTACAAACACAGACATACATTCATACAGACACAGGCACACACAAAAATACAGACACAGACATTGGCATATAGAGAAATACATACACAGTGATACAGAGCCATACATACGCAGACAGTCATAAAGAGACATACAGACAAGGCATACAGAGACATACATACACAGACAAACAAAGAACCCTGCACACTGATACCGTGTAAATGCTCCGGCCATCCACAGTGATAGATGCTCCGTGTCAGGCAGACATCGCTGGATCCACCGGTAAAGTCTTCAAAAGGAATAAACGCAGGCAATACTCCAATAGTAAGGATGGTATATTTATTGATAGGTGAACCACCCCATAGAAAGTGTGACGTTTCAGCTCAGCAGAGCCTTAATCATGCAATAATGCTCTGCTGAGCCGAAACGATGCACTTTCTTTGGGGTGGTTCACCTATCAATAAATATACCATTATTACTATTAGAGTGTTGCCTGCATTTATTCCTTTTGAATACATACACAGATCGTCATACAGAGACATACAGACTGTATGACGTTATGTGTATGTACACAGGATGGCTAAAAGATAGATCCCCATCTGTCGTGCAATTTCAACAATGCTTTGAAAGCTGAAGCTCTACCGATTCCCCATGCTTGCAGGATTGTATTTAGCACGGAGCAGTATTTGTGTGTTTGACTGTAAGCATGTGTTTGTATAGAGTATGTTTGTGTGAATGTAGGGGTGAGTTTGTATGTAGTGTTTGCGTTTGAATGCAAGCATGCGTTTACGTGTAGTGTTGGTTTTTTGAATGCAGGTGTGTGTTTATATATAATTTTGGTGTCTGATACAGACTTGTGTTTGTATGTAGTGTTGACATTTGAATGCAGGGGTGTGTTTGTATGTAGTGTTGAAGATGGCATGCAGGTGGTTATTTGTGTGTAGTGTTGGTGTTTGAATGTTGAGATGTATGCACATATACACATACACTGCCACACACGCACACACTGTGATACACATACACGAAGATACACACACTGACACACATGCAGATACACATATACACAAACTGATACATATTCGGATAGACAGACACACATATACAGATACACACAAACACTGACAGACATACAGATAAACACACATTGACATACAGACACACTGACAGACATACAGATATACACATACACAATGATAGACATACAGATACACACACACAGGCATACTGACAGATATACACACACAAGGACACACTAACAGACAGACATACACAGATACACTGACAGACATATAGATACACACAGACACACTGACAGACAGATGTATACACACACAGACACACTGACAGACATACACACACTGACACTGACAGACAGAAACACACAAGACACTGACAGACAGAAACACACACAGACACACTGACAGACAGATATATATACACACAGACACACGGACAGACAGAAACACACAAGACACTGACAGACAGAGACACACACAGACACACTGACAGACATACAGGCACACTGCCAGACATACACACAAAGACACACTAACAGACAGACAGACATACACACACACACACACAAATCAAAATATACACTTTTCTAGCCATACACAGGAGGGTGGCTTACCTGGGATCCAGAGTGCTGGCTCAGGTAGTTGGGAGTTGGAGCTCGTCTCTCGTGTCTGCGTCGTGCATGTATGGTCGTGTGTTCCTCCGAGTGGTTTGTCTGACACCTTCGGCGCCTATGTCATCATGACTCCGTTACCAGGTCGGTCGCCTGTTTTTGTGATCATTCTGTGTCTTGTTTGTCCAGAAGTAGGGCGCGTACGGTGGTGGGTCGTCATGTCTGCGGGTGTCATGCCCGTCTCAGTTAGCTGTGGCAGTCACTGTGGCGAGGTGGCGTCCGTGTGTGGGATCGGGTCAGGTGGGTCAGGTATCCTGTGTCTCGCCCCCTGTCCCCTGCCGGCCCGTTGTGCCCCGTCGTCGTCCTTTCGCCTTCTGTGTCTCCCTGGGTCTCTTCCTCCTGCCACCGGTTACGGTGTGGTTAAATGGTGCCGGAAGGAGTCTGACGTGGTTAGTCTCGTCCAGTGGAACCAGCGTTTGGTATGACGGTCCCTGAGGTTCGGGGTTTCTGCTTTCATGTCCTCGAATGATCTTGTGGCTTCCACCTCTATCCACCTCGTTATGGGAGGTGTACTGGTCTGTTTCCAGAAGATGGGGATGGTCACCTTAGCTGCATTCAGGAGTCGAGGGATAACCGATCTCTTGTACGTTTGTATCGCCATGGTGGTGTGGTGTAGGAGTAAGGCGGCTGGGGACTGTGGCAGGAGCTCCTCCGTGACCTCGTGTATTATTGTCCTAATTCTGTCCCAGAACGGTCTGATGCGAGTGCATGTCCACCATATATATATATATATAAGCGTACCAGCTTCCTCCCCGCATCGCCAGCACGTGTGTTGGAGTTCTGGGTTCCTGGCGCGTAGCGCCGTCGATGTCAGGTACCATCTGGTAAGGATCTTGTACGTGTTTTCTTGGGAGCGTGCCGAGCTCGGTGTCTTTTGTATCAGGGTAATGCTTTTGTCCCAGTCCGCGTCTTTCATAGTTTCCTCAAGGTCCTCCTCCCATTTTCTGATGCACGGTGGTGCTAGCAAGTATCTGCTCGTGATTAAGATAGTGTAGATTTGTGAGATGGCACGAGGAGGTTCCCTGTCGTGTGTGCAGAGAAGTTCAAATTGCGTTAAGTCCCTCAATAGGGAAGGTTTTTGCGGGATGGATCTAGCATTTAGTCTTTTATGCGGGGTATCATATTGTGTCTTGCTGGGCTTAGTGTTGGGCCGAAAATCTGGGTTTCCCTTCAGGGGTATGAGCGGGCATGGGTCCGTAGTCAGGTATTGTTTCGTGCCCTGCCCGTGCTATACTTGCATGGTCGCTGCCACGAATGGGTTGGTGATGCGTTTGCTCCTATATGCTGCCTTAGTGATCCACGGTAGGGTTCTGAGGTCACAGCTGGTTATGTCAGCTTCTAGTTGTGTCCACTGTTTGGTGCCGCTGGCTATTGACCAGCTGATGACCCTGGTGATGTGTGCCGCGTGGTAGTACTTTTCAAAGTCTGGGAGTGCTAAGCCCCCCCGGAGCTTGGGTAAGATCAGTTGGGTGTGCGCTATGCGTGGGGATTTGCCCTTCCAAATAAAGGTGCGGACCTCCGTCTTAAGCACCAAGAAGAACGTTTGTGGGACTTTTATCGGCTCTGTTTGAAATATGAAGAGTAGTTTCGGCAGTAGCGTCATTTTCACCGCGCGCTGCCCAGCCAGGATATGTAATAGGATCCCCATCTTTGCAGTTCCTCCGTTGCCTTTCTCAGTATCGGGAGGTAGTTGTGGGCGTATAGATCTACCGGGTGTAAGCCATATCCCCAGATATTTAATGCGTTGGTCACACCAGCGATATGAGTGTTGTTCCTGAATCACGCATTTGAGGGTTTGGCTGGTAGTTAAGTTCAGTATCTCCGATTTTGTGTAGTTGATTCGGAGGTTCGAGATGTTGCCATACACGTAGAATTCTGTCTGGATCGCTCGTAGGGACGTCTCCGGGTCCGTGACCACGAACAGCATGTCATCCGCGTACGCCAAAGTTTTGTGGTGCACGTTTCCGACTGTCAGTCCCCGGATGTCTGTGTTGTGTCTAATCTTGTTGAGGAAGGGCTCCACTGTCAGTGCAAAGAGTATGGGCGAGAGCGGGCAACCCTGCCTGGTGCCGTTGTGGATCTGAAACGGGTCTGTCAGTACGCCATTGATCCGGATGCCTGCCGTTGGATTGGTGTAGAGCGTCTGCACCCAGGTCATATAATTGGGCCTGATGCCGAGGGAGCGGAGTGTTTCGAACATCAGGTCCCAGTCCACCCTATCGAATGCTTTTTCAGCGTCAGTGGACAGGAGTAGGGCTGGGATCTTCTGCGCTTTCGCGTGTGCTATGAAGTTCAGGGCTCTGATAGTGTTGTCCCGCACCTCCCTGCCTGGTATGAAACCCGTTTGGTCCGGGTGGATTACGGCTGGTAGTAACGGTGCCAGGCATGCCGCCAGTACACTCGCCAATAGTTTGAGGTCCGTATTCAGTACGGAGATCGGGCGATAGCTTGGGCATAGTGTCCGGTCCTTATCCTCCTTCGGAAGGAGGGTAATGTTCGCCGAGGTGAATTGGGCCATTGGTGTGGCCCCGTCCTGGACCGAGTTCAGTGCCGCCAAGAGTTTCGGCAGTAAGTCCCCTGCAAAGGTTTTATAATATTGGAGGGGTAGGCCATCTGGTCCCGGTGCTCTGCCCGATTTTGCTTTTTTGATGGCTTGCGCTAATTCCTCTGGGGTTATTGGGGCTTCTAGTGCTTCCTGGTCTACTTCCCCTATTCCCGGTATATCAGCCGCATCCAGGTATCTGCGGATGTCCTCTAGTTTTTGGGGTCTTGGTATCTCCGGAGCGGTGTGTCGGAGACAATATAAGTTTTGGTAGTACGCATGGAACGCTACCGAAATCTGTTCCGGTAGGTGTCTGAGTTGTTGTTGTGCGTCCTTGATTTTTGGGATATATAGTTGGTTTCTGCGTTGCTTCAGGAGATTTGCTAACAGTCTCCCGCATTTGTCCCCGTGTTCATGGATCATATGTTTATAATGTTGGTATGAGCGTTGGATTGCGCGGTTCAGGTGTGTGGTGAGTTGGTTCCGTTTGGACAGTAGTTCCTCGTAGGTCGTCGCGTCTAAGGTGCGTTTGTGTCTGGCCTCTAATATCTAAATTTCCGTGCTGAGCTCATGTATCGTCTGTATCGCCCTCTTCTTGCGAGTCGCACAAATCACGATGAGCCGGCCTCGAATAACCGTTTTGTGCGCTTCCCAGCACGTCAGTGGGGAAACATCACCCGTTTCGTTGTCTTTGAAGTACCCCTGGATGTGTTGATGGATCTGGTCTATGACCATGATGTCTGATAGTAGTGATTTGTTCAGTCGCCACGACATTTGTCTGGGTTTATGTACACTAATATTTTTGTGGAACTTTATTAAAAGCCTTGGTTTCCTCCTCCAGATCTCCAATTTGAGCTTCCAGAAAAGCCACTTGCTTACACCTGCCACAGAGGTATGGACCCTGGATGGATTTATCCAGGCATGCAAACAGGTAGCAGGATGTGCACTGAGTGAAATCTTAATCTTTCTAACACCCATTATCACAGTTATCAAATGCCACAAATACTGAAAAATAAAACAATATTTACCTACTCGGTTTAAACTATTTTTTTTAAAATGCTACTTGAAATTGGTTATTTTTAGAGAGACTATTCTCAAGCAACAGTGTGCAAGCTCGGTGAGTGAGCTGGGGGTTTATATAGGTAATACAATCACCGCAGGTGGAAATTAAAGGAGCACTCCCCTAATTAATTCAGCTGCAGCCCACAGGGGAGAAAAAATAGAGGTAAGAGTGAAAGTGTTGGTCCTTTGGAAAGTGAGCTTGGTGAGGATCAGGACAGGAAACACTCTAATAATTATTTTTCTTGACAAAACAACAAGTGATAAACCGCGCCAAACAGAACAAAAAAAAATCACACGGGTGTATGCAATCTTAACAGTAACAGTAACCCTTAACAGTAACAGTTTGCCCTCAACCAAAGTGGCCTGTGAGAACTATTCCGGTCACATTACTACACATTCAGAGAAACACATTGATATAAGCCTCGGCCCCTAACACGTCACTTCTGCTGACGTGCGAAACATGGGAGTAATTTCCTATGACGCGAAAGGACAAAAGACTACACATCCCACAATTCCACTATACAAGTGATGATAATGATAGCACTATACAATTATATACAGGGTCAGTACAAACTGCTACGTCCTAACCTGTTCATTAGCAGGAATATACACTAGACAAAACGTCACCCATTGAGACTGGATGAAAGGTATTTTCGCTTACAGCAGAGGAAAGGTTTCTTTACAGTAAGAACAATAAAGGTGTGGACTTCTCTGGCTAAAGAGATTGTTGTTGTGTTGTCATATTCTATAGATATATAAAAAAGTCTTGGATGTTTTTTTTTGGATAAACAGAATATTCAAGGATATACAGTCATGGGAAAGAAAAATACACCCTCTTTGCATTCTATGCTTTTACATCTCAGGACATAATAACAATAATCTATTCCTTAGCAGGTCTTAAAATTAGATAAATACAACCATGTCAAGATTTAATTAACGAAAATAAAGCCAAAATGGAGAAGCCATGTGTAAAAACTAAGTACACCCTTACTGATTTCATAGGAATTAAGAGGCTAAGTAGCAGACAGATGCTGAAAATCAAATGCCCTTGATTAATTGATCATCAGCAAGTGTGACCACCATTTAGCAGTTTGCTGGTCTTGAGCATTCACATGTGTGTTAACACAATGCCAAGGAGGAAAGATATCAGCAATGGTCTTAGAGAAGCAATTGTTGCTACCCACCAAACTGGGAAGGGTTATGAGGGCATTTCCAAACAATTTGAAGTCTATCATTCTACAGTAACAAAGATTATTCAAAAGTGGAAAACATTAAAAACAGTTGCTTATCTTCCCAGGAGTGGACGTCACAGCAAATTTACCCCAAGGTCAGACCAGGCAATGCTCAGACAAATTGCAAAACACCCAACAGATACATCTCAGACTCTACAGGCTTTAGTCAACATGTTAAATGTTAAAGTTCATGACAGTTCAATTAGAACAAGTATGGTTTGTTTGGAAGGGTTGCCAGAAGAAAGCCTTTTCTCTCTAAAAAGAACATGGCAGCACGGCATAGGTTTGAAAAGTTGCATCTGAACAAACCACAAAACTTCTGGAACAATATCTTTTGAACAGACGTGACCAAAGTGGAGATTTCTGGCCATAATGCATGACGTCACATTTGGCAAAAACCAAACACAGCATATCTGTCAGGATCCCGCGGGCGGCTGCGAGGGGAGGCTGCAGTCCGCTCGCGACACTCACCCTCCAGCCGTCCACGGTCCCCTTCTCATCGTACGCTCGGCGAGCAGCATCCTCCCAGCCTCGGATGCCGCCCGCGTCTTCCTCTTCGTCCCCCAGCGGCAGCATGCATGACGCTGCACGCTGGGAGACCGCACATTTTTGTAAACGCCGGGGTCAGCCACCTGACCCGGCGTTAAAAGCACAGTGCCTCAATCACAGTGGGAGGTATAGATATCTCCCACGTGTGATTGTTAATTCTGATTGGAAATTATCCAATCAGAATTAATCAATGGGTTTAAATACTTACCTTTCCTGTCTCTCTCTGCCCTGTTGTGGTCTTTGCTTTCTAGTATTGCTGTTCTACTTGTGTTTCTCTCTGGTTACATACTCTCTGGCTTGTCTATCCGACCTTGCGACTTTCTCCTACCCTTTGACCTCGGCTTGTCTCTCGTTATTCTGTCTTCTGGTTCCCCTTACTCGGCTTGTCTCCTGACTATTCTTTGTGTGCTTAGCCCGGCCACTCTAAGGTCCGGTACTGCACCTTTTCTGTGTGTGTGTTAGCGTGTTTGGTTCCCAGAATCGTGACAATATCAGCACAAACACCTCATATCAACTGTCAAGCATGGTGGTGGAGGGGTAATGATTTGGACTTGTTCTGCAGCCACAGGACCTGGGAACTTTGCAGTCATTGAGTCGTTCATGAACTCCTCTGTATACAAAGTACTCTAGAGTCAAATGTCAGGACATCTGTCTGACAACTAAACCTGGGCCAAAATTGGGTCATGCAACAGTTCAATGATTCCAAGCACATAAGCAAATCTACAATGGAATAGCTGAAAAAGAAAATATTCAAGATGTTGTTGCAATAGCCCAGTCAAAGTCCAGACCTCAACCCGATTGAAAAGCTGTGGCGGGACCTTAAGAGACCTGTGCATAAACAAAGCCAGCAGACTTCAATGAACTGAAGCAACACTATAAAGAAGAGAGAGCCAAAAACCCTCCACAACGATGTGAGAGACTGAAAAAGTCATACAGCGAACAATTAAAATTATTACTGCTAAAGGTGGTTCTACAAGCTGTTGCATCAAAAGGTGTACTTCGTTTTTCACACATGGCTTCTCCATTTTGGCTTTATTTTTGTTAAATACAATGGTGTAATATGTCATGTGTTGTTGTTCACCTGAGGTTGTATTTACCTAATTTTAAAACCTGCTAAGGAAATGTTGATTGCTATGTCCTGATACGTAAAACCACAGAATTCAAAGAGGGTGTATTTTATTTTTCCAATGACTGTAATAGATAAGTATGTGAACAAGTTGTGGATCCAAAGAGAAATCTGATTGCCATTATGGAGTTAATTTAGTAAAATAAAATCACATCTTGATATAATAATTGAATTCTGTATCAGCACACACAATAAAAATGCAGTTCTGCTTTCAAATTAGTTTTGATAGTTTTCAAACATGTCCCATAGTCTAGAAATGAGTACCACAAATACCATGGAATTTAAGAATAATAACACTGACCTTGAGACATTAAGGCTTGAGTAAATACTACAGCAGATCCAGCACTAACCTCTGACCATTCAAATACAGTATATAAAACTGCTCATATGATTAGAATAAATATCGCGGACATTAAATTCACAGTCCATGTACATGAGGGAATTCTTTCTATGCATAGGGAATCAGTCATGAAGTTGGAATCTGTCCTGTTAAATATGAAAACGTTACATGATAGGAGGACTCTGTATATGAATGAGAAACATGTCCTAGTAAACATGGTGATTCTATCTATGAATAAGAATCCTATCCTGGTAAATTAGCAACATGTCCGGGTATACAAGGTAATTCTGTATATGAATAAGAAACCTGTCCTGGTAAGCAGGGAGATTTTGTCTATGAATAAAGAGAACTGCTGGTAAATGAAGAATGAAGGATATCGATCTATAAATTAGAAGCCTTTGTGGCAAATACCAGAATCATAGTTAGGAATTTGAAATTCATGATCCGGAGAGAGTTCAGCTGTCTTCAGATGAAAATAGGTCATTCATGTAATCCTTATGGGTGGCATTTATTCTGCTCTGAAAATGTATGTGACTCCAACCTTACCTATTGCTGTCTACTATCAGAAAGAGTACAGTTATTTGCTGGCTATTCTGTAAATAAAATGTCCTACACTTAGTGCTAAAGAAACCCTTTTCTACAAATTGACACAGATTAACATTTTGTACAATTCCCCCCAGACTGTAAAATCAAGACACTGTGGAAGCAGGGGAGCAGTGGTTTGCTGCGCAGTCAGAGCGTGCACCAGGACCCCTTAATCCCAGAGAGTTTAGCCAGAGTTGAGAAGGATTTGGAGATTACTATTTAATGTGCTGATTAACAGTGTCTCACTTATGGACTAAAAACCTATATATATATATATATATATATATATATATATATATATATATATATATATATACTAAACAGCAACTTCAATGTTACAGATTTTTATTAGTTTTTGTAAAAGTTTTTTTAAAAACACCTAATCTAGGCAAAAAATAATGGGGGTTTAGTTACACTATATAATCATACATTGGCCTGCCACAACGTCAATGTACCCCATCTTTGGCAGGTCCTACTCTCACAGTCTAGTTAAAAAACTAATAAAAATCTGTTAACATTGAAGTTGCTGTTTAGTAGATAGGAGAGTGCGCTGGATCTTGTGTCTTGTTTATTGTATAATATGGCCCCCAGCAGCACCCCATTTAAGCATGTTCAGGTGAGTGCAACCATCCCCCCATGTTTTATATATATATAAATAGCGAGGGCTTTCACTCCTGGTGTAATCCTGTGGTGCCCGGTGCTGGTCTGGCAAGGATCATGTAGACATAGCAGAAATGACCGCACTCCAAGGACTTTATAGAGTTTTGTCCTGATGAAAGCTCCATGTGGGAGCTGAAACGTTGACTTTTTAAATGGATTGAATAAAAGTTAAATTTTATTTGAAAATCTCTATAAAGTCCTTGGAGTGCGGTCATTTCTGCTATGTCTATATATATATATATATATATATATATATATATATATATATATATATATATATATATATATATGTATATATATATATATATATATATATATATATATATATATATATATATATATAAAACTCTGCTACTGATTGAAAGATGCTGATTAACGAGAAACTGCACAACAAGAGAATTTGTCCTCACATCTGTATACCTTCTCTGGAAGACAATCTCTGAAAGAAATTATCCATGTTACCAGTGAACAATTTACTATACAGGGCATAGGTGAAGCAATATTTATGTTTGAAACAAAATAGTTTAGATCATGACAGACTAAGACCAACCTGGTCTGTACCCAGATGGTCAGCACATGCTTTGTTCTGGAAAAGTAGAAATCTTGTCATTCACCATGCCACTTTTATATACACAGATGACTAATCATTTGGCTGTCTAAGTTACTGGCAAGAAGTCCATGGCAATGTGGAAGGGAAGGCCAAAACTTATCAGGATCTTCATTTTAGTGTCAAAAAAACCCTCCCAAAACTAGGGGTCAACTAATACACAGAAGACAAAGTTGTTGATATATAGCCAAGATGAATCATGTAGACATAAGGCACAATGCAATGCTTTCACTCTTCTCATGCCATAACGTTTCAGACATGATTACCATCTGTTATTGAGTACACTTAGGTGTCTTTATTTTCTCTTTATAGTTATACTAAAATTTCAGGAGATTTAGCACATGACATTACCGCTTGCGGTATAGTATAATTCATATGGAAACACAGCTGACTGGCTAGAGAGATATACGCATGCCAGCGATTGCCAATAAAGGAAAGTACACTAAAATGTTTTGTTTGTTCACATTTAAATTCTGACTATCTTTTTAATCAATCATATAAATGTTCAAAGTAAGTAAAACAACATTTAAATGTTATATGAAATGGGCCTATTTGCTGACTTCTGTTGCCTAGCTTAGGCCCAAATCATATGCATACAAATTCGCAGGCCTAGTTTAGGCTCATAACCTGCAAATTTTTAGGCAGTGGTCAACTTATCCTGCGAATATATGCCTGATATATTAAATCCTTAATCTCCAGGTGTAGACTTTTATGCATCAGCATACATTTAGTCAGAATTGGCAAAATTGATCAACTCCAACTCTGATAACCTAAAAATTGCTCCCAACTCTGCAACATGGCTTACTGGTGCTGCCTTCTGTTACAGGGGGATAAAGGGATCAAGTTAGTTTAGACTATTCTTCATGTACTCAAATACTCAAATAGAAATAAACATAATTTACTCTATCACACAGTATCAAGCAAAGTTCTTTATTATACTAATGTAAACAGTGACATATACAAACACAGTCACACCATTATATTTCTAGTAATAGGGCTAATAGTAATACATTCATGTTTGTACATTTACTCCCAGAAAGCACAGGGTGAGTTTGGGACAAGCTCCTGAGTGACAGAGGAATAATTTGTGAAACTTATTGTGTGGGATAAACGAATGGGACCGAGTTTAGTTGGCTGCTTTTTGGCTTGGGTGTCTGGGACATTCTCTGCCTGTGTTTCACCCGGACAATACTTGCGCTCAGACTTCCCAGCACCCTGTCTGTGCCAGGCCTGTGGTACTGCCAAGAGAACAGAGCTTGTTCCAGCTCAGTGGGCAGGACAGACTCACAATTAAAGCAGATTTAAACTCCTCACTGATTCTCCTTTGCTGCAGAGAACAAGAGGAGAGGTATGGGAGGTTCCAGCTGGGTGCTGACCCCATGCATGAGATCGGAGTGCTGCTGTCTGCTAGTCAGCTTTGGGAAACGGTCACAAAGTGTCAGGGAGAATGACATGACAGCAGAAGGGATATAGAGTGAAGGAGAAAAGAGAGGCAGAATAGGCTCTGCATTGAGATGCAAGAGTCATGGCAGCGCACACATGGGGCCATAAAGTGTGCAATGATTCAGGCTATCAGGAAGTAGGTGTAATAAAGTGTAATGCATTGTTAGTGAGAGCACAAATCGCTTTTTCCTAAGGATTTTATGAAAACATTTGTATTGCAGAGCTGCATTAAGACCATTTGTAATAGTAATTATTTTCTACAGAATGCACAATTACTTCCAGTAGGTGAGAAATTAAGAGGTGCGGGACTATATCAGAAAAACGTATTGGTAGGTTGGCAAGACACAATAGGAGGAGTTATTTAATAACCACTGCATGGCACAATAGGTGGAGTTACACAGAGCAATAGGAGGAATTACAAGAAGAGGCTACACAGGAGACGTTATAGGGAGACGTTATATATAGTAATATAAGAAGTTACAAATAGAGAACAGTCATTATATATAGCAACAGGAGGAGTTTAGAGAATATAAAGAGTTAGAGGCAGGTGTTATATAGAGTATACGGTGCAAGAGAAGGGTTTCTAAGCAGAAGTTGTATGTTGCAATAAGAGGGATTTTAAAGGAGTAATACATGGAATAATAGGAGGGTTTATAGGGACATGTTGACTGGAGAAAGAAGAGGAGTTAGAGTGAGGACATACATAGTGAAAACTGAAGGTACAATGAGTCAGTGTATGCAAAACTATTTATATATAATGCATCACTCTGTGCAGTACATAGACATATACACATCTGTTGTTTATTCCATATATATTTGTTTTATTACCTTGTCCTCTAGACGCATAAGCCTTGCACCAACAGTATAAAATCCCTTATCCAGTCCTTTCTCTGTGGGAAACAGGACAAGAGTATAATTAGCTTTTTGTCTGCCTCCTGTTGCCCCCCCTGCACCCCGTACTGTAAATTTAGTTACATGGACCTCTCTTATTCACTAAAGTCAGAATAGATTATGGAATAGCAATTGCCTGTAAAAATCACTAGATTCTCATCAGATTTGCAAATGATATATTTACAAATGGCTATTCAAGGGTAAATTTGGTAAATCTCCCTGAATGTATGCATCCGAATTAGAACAAATCCACAACCCATATCCAATGCAAAGTATAGAATATGGATATTGATCAATCCCTGAAAAGGTGCTAGGTTTTCCCTGCTCACACATTCACATTATAGACAGCAATGTTTGAGTTAAACACTCCAAGCACCTAAAGGACTTCAGTTTGCTGAATTAAAAAGTTTTTCCCATTTTATAAAATGTGCAGATTTCCACAGAAATTAGAAAATGTATAAATTAACCTTGTTACACCCCCATAGCTGTCAATCAGACAACCAGCCATGTTACTTCCTGGTTTGTTTAGTTCAGAGGAGCTAAACTCAAGAGTAGTAATGTCGCAAACATAAAATTTTCAGTTTGCGAACCGCGAGCGCGGATTTCCGCAAATGTTCGCGAACCGGGCAAACCGCCATAGACTTCAATAGGCAGGCGAATTTTAAAGCCCACAGGGACTCTTTCTGGCCACAATAGTGATTGAAGAGGGGGGGGGGGGGAGACCTCCTCTCCTTCCCCCCCAGGCCCCCACCCCTGGGCGGCGGGTGTGGCCCATAAAGATAATGAGGGGGGGGGGACCTACTGTCCTCCCCCCAGGCCCCCACCCCTGTGGGGGGGACCTTTAACTAAGAACCTGTAAAAATTTTTAGAAAAAAACAACTTACCATTCAATGTTTTCTTTCTTCTAAAATCTTCTTTCTTCAGCCCCAAAAAAGGCCAAATAAAAAACCATAATAACCGACGCAATTAAAAAAACAACAAAAAAAAAACGAGCGCAAAAAAAAAATCCATCTTCATCCATGGAGGGCTCCGCGCAGACTGAGCTCTGCAGGGCGGGGGAAGGCTGGTTTAAGCCAATCAGAGTGTTCTTTGTCATTTTACATAGCGTGGGAAAATTCCAAAGAACTTTCCCACGCTGTGTAAAATGACACAGAGCACTGTGATTGGATGGATTTCAAGCCCACCAATCAGAGTGCTCTTTGTCATTTTACACAGCGTGGGAAAATTCCAAAGAACTTTCCCACGCTGTGTAAAATGACACAGAGCACTGTGATTGGATGGATTTCAAGCCATCCAATCACAGTGCTCTGTGTCATTTTACACAGTGTGGGAAAGTTCTTTGCAATTTTCCCACGCTGTGTAAAATGACAAAGAGCACTGTGATTGGATGGATTTCAAGCCATCCAATCACAGTGCTCTGTGTCATTTTACACAGCGTGGGAAAGTTCTTTGGAATTTTCCCACGCTGTGTAAAATGACAAAGAGCACTCTGATTGGCTTAAACCAGCCAATCAGAGTGTATTTAGGGCCCCCACCCACCGCTCAGGGGTGGGGGCTGGGGGGGACAGTAGGTCCCCCCCCTTATTGTTTTTTTTAAGGCCCCCACCCACCGCTCAGGGGTGGGGGCCGGGGGGAAGGACAGTAGGCCCCCCCCCTCATTATTTTTATGGCCCCCACCCAACGCTCAGGGGTGGGGGCCGGGGGAGGACAGTAGGTCCCCCCTTATTGTTTTTTTTAAGGCCCCCACCCACCGCTCAGGGGTGGGGGCCGGGGGGAAGGACAGTAGGCCCCCCCCCTCATTATTTTTATGGCCCCCACCCAACGCTCAGGGGTGGGGGCCGGGGGAGGACAGTAGGTCCCCCCTTATTGTTTTTTTTAGGGCCCCCACCCACCGCTCAGGGGTGGGGGCCGGGGAGGGGACAGTAGGTCTCCCCCTTATTGTTTTTTTTATGGCCCCCACGCACCCCTCAGGGGTGGGGGCCGGGGGGGACAGTAGGTCCCCCCTTATTGTTTTTTTTAGGGCCCCCACCCACCGCTCAGGGGTGGGGGCCAGAGGGGACAGTAGGTCCCCCCTTATTGTTTATTTAGGGCCCCCACCCACCACTCAGGGGTGGGGGCCGGGGGGGAGGACAGTAGGTCCCCCCTCATTATTTTTATGGCCCCCACCCAACGCTCAGGGGTGGGGGCCGGGGGGGACAGTAGGTCCTCCCCTTATTGTTTTTTTTAGGGCCCCCACCCACCGCGCAGGGGTGGGGCCGGGGGGAGGACAGTAGGTCCCCCCCTTATTTTTTTTTTAGGGCCCACACCCACCGCTCAGGGGTGGGGGCTGGGGGCAGTAGTTCCCCCCTTATTGTTTTTTTTAGGGCCCCCAACCTCCGCTCAGGGTGGGGGCCATATTCCCCTATATAACAATGTTTGGTATTTAGAGAATATTCCCCTGCATAACAATATTCCCCTGCATAACATTTAGTGAATATTCCCCTATATAACAATGTTTTGCATTTAGTGAATATAGGGGAATATTCACTAAATGCCAAACATTGTTATATAGGGGAATATACCAATGTTTGGCATTTAGTGAATATTCCCCTATATACCAATGTTTTGCAATTAGAATAAAAAAAATAAATAAAAAAATAATAATAAAATAAATAAAAATAAAATGATTGCAGCTTCCGAATGAATCTAAAATGGATGCTGTCCAGTAGGTGGGAGGGTCTGCTAGGGAGGGTCTGCTGCTGATTGGCTGTAATGCGCCTTCTGACTGTGAGGTACAGGGTCAAAGTTTACTCAATGATGACGAATAGGGGGCGGACCAAACATCGCATGTGTTCGCCCGCAGCGGCGAACGCGAACATGCTATGTTCGCCAGGAACTATTCGCCAGCGAATAGTTCGGGACATGACTACTCAAGAGGGAAAAATTGCTCAGAGCACTTGCCTTACAAAGACTTCTCACTGAGCTGCATAGGTAAGTTTGTGATTGGACAGCCATATAACGCCTGGGCTGGGTTAGAAGGGGAGGGCTTGTTTTTAGATATACCCCCAATTAAAAAAAAAAAAAAAGGCATAATGAAATGCATGCATGTTTTCATTGGGGGGTATATCTACTAAATTGCATTTTTTTGTATTTGGGAAGTGCAGGGTCCCTTTAGTAAAAGAACAGCAGTGATTTTCGATTGTTAAGCTCACATTGTAATGTATACATGTATTTATCTCATGTGTAACTATGTCATATCTGTGTACAACCTGTTTGGCCAAACTCCATATAGCTTAATTGTTGTCAGTTGGCAATCATTATCATCAGCATTTATTTGTTAAAATTTAAAATGAGCACCAGCAAGTTCAGAACCATTCAGATTGACTGACATTAAGGAATTGTTTTGTTAAATTCAGAGTGATATATTTAGTGAAAAAAAATACAGATGTTTGTCTCTGAATGCCTTAGGACTATCCTGAACACTTTCCCCGGTTTTGGTTAGCTAACTTTTTTGTATACAGTGTAGGGCATAAGTGTTGGAGTTGCTGGACAGTCTTGTGTACATTGCTGTCTATCAGCATTTGAATAGAACACACTTCGTGTAGCCCCATGTAGCTAGAGCGCAGCTAAGCGGAAAAAGGCCTTGACAGGGGTTAGGAGGCGGGCTTAGGAGGAAGTAAGCAAGGATTGGAGTTATGGGTAAGTAGGATTGGCTATTTAAATGGGCAGCCATTTTAGGTGAGTCATTCTAACTTTCTACCTGGTTGAGTTTGTGTTCACCCCTGTGTGCACAGATTTGGCTTGGTGGGATTTTCCTTTTTGTCTCCTCTGCAGGTACGATGGACGACGTGGAGCGTTTGCTGGAAGGGATCAGGTCGGCGGCGAGGCATCAGGGAGCAGACTGGCTGCGGGCCCAGCTGGGCCCTGCCCTGGCGGAGGCGGCGGAACGGGACGGCGGCGGTGGCAGACCGGTCCGGGCCAGGAGGCCCCCGAGGAGGCTAAGCCCGGGCGTGGGGCCCGGTGAAGACATCCCTGGTGGCAGTGGCGGTTCCGCTGCGGGCGGCAGCAGGCCCGGTAGCCGCGTGGCCGAGGCTCCGCCTCCCCGCGAGCGGCCGGAGCCTCGGATAAGTGCTCGGCGGCGGAAGGATGTCGCGGACGGGGGCGCTGCTGCTCCCGGGTCGGAGGTGACCGGGCGGCCCCCTGGAGGGCTGGGGTACACGGAGGTGCGGTCCGGGAGGGCCTCCTCCCCGTCGGAGCTTGAGGATGACGGGACCGGATCCGGGAGGACGCATGGCCGGCCCCTGAGGCAACAGGCAAGTGCTGGGGGCTCCGGCCGGGGCCCTCTTGGCGGGAAGGACACTGGGGGGAGCTCTGTTAGTCGGGGTCGGGGGTATATCAGTGGGGGGGCGCCCGGGACTTGGTTACAAGGGGGGGGGGGCTCTGGGGCTCTTAAGAGAAAGTGTGGCCTAGGGGGAGCGGGTGCTAGGGCGGGTGGGGGGTTAGTGGGTTCTGCTGTGTCAGTGAGTGGGTCCTCTAGGGGTGGTGTTGGTAGGCCTGGTCAGTCTGGGTCGGATAGGCATGGAGGGAGGGATAGGGGGGCTGAGGTGGTTAGTGCTGAGATGGGGGTTCAGGGAGCGGCTCGGCAGAGGGTCAGGGTAGGTGGGGGGTTGGGATCTTCCGCAGGGGGTGGACGGTTGGGGGGCTGCGGCCTTAGGGGGGGTTCGGGTTCCGGGAGTAGTAGTGGCAGCCCCTCGCCGGTTAGATCCTCAAGGCCCAAAGGAAAAAAGGGTAGGTCCAGATGGCATTGCTCCCCCTCCGACAGCTCAGCAGACAGTGGGGAGGCAGCCCCCAGGTGTGGTCGGCGGGGGCGGTCCCCGGGTAGGGACGGAAGGAGTCGTAGTCCCAGGGGTTCCCATATGCCACGGGTATGCAGCGCTCAGCGGGAGGCTTTGGTTAAGGGCAGGCGCTCCCGGGGTCGTGACGGGGGGGGGAGTTGATGCTCGTTACACCCTACCCAGGACTTCTTCTCCTTTTCCCAGATCTCGGAGCCGTTCTCTCTCCTCGCAGGCGAGACTCCGGGTTGGCTCCCCGGTTGGCGAGACAGTGGCGGAAGCATCTCTTCCTGGACGTCAGGCGATTGACGATGCAGCCCCTACCGCTCAGGTGTCGGGGGGCTTGGCCGGTGAGTCCAGTGGGTCATTACACGCCAGCGCTTTAGTTACCACACTTCAAGCACTACTCCACTCACTGGGGGTGGGGGGTGACACAAGGGGCGGCGTTGGTCAGGTGTGGGCCCCAGGCGCTGGGACTACGGGTTCTCGGGTCTGGATTTCTGCATGGTGAAGGCGGAAGAGAAAAGGAAGCGGTATCGCAAGATTCCGAAATCCTTCGGGAACCGGTTGAGGGCCTTTGCGTGCTAGCCAGCGTGCTCGGCGAAAAATCGCCGGGGTTATGCTCGTCTCTGTTTTGCTATTTGGACGGCATACCGTACCTATGGGGGGTTGGCTTGGTGGCGGTATGACGAGCAGTTTAGGCAACGGCTGTCAGCTAATCCAGGTATGAGGTGGGATCAGATGGACCTGCCTCTCTGGATGAAGCTGATGATGGCGCAGAAGGCGCAGCCCTTTCAACACTCGGCCGGCGCAAGGGGGCAGTCCGCCTCGTCGGCCGCCTTACAGAAGGGCTTATGCTGGCTCTATATTGAGGGCCAGTGCAAATGGGGGGCCACCTGTCGATTCAAGCATGAGTGCGGGGGTGCTCATGGGCTCAACCGCTGCTTCAAGAAGGGTAAGTCTGGAAACGCCGGAGCAGCTGTCGCGGCTGGGGGAGGGGGCGCTTCCGCTACCGCGGGGCCTAACCCCGGTGAGGCTAGGCGCGATGGAACCGTGGTTAAGCCGCTACGGTAACAGAGCTGATGCTGCTGTGCTCCGGGCGGGTTTTGGGAGCGGGTTTTTTATTCCGTTCCTGGAGCGGGGGGGCAGGGAGGCTGCACAACCTGAAGTCTGTTGCTGACTTCCCAGACGTGGTGAGGGAAAAGCTGGGCAAGGAGATTGGACTGGGCCGCATGGCGGGCCTGTTCACGGTACCTCCGATGGAGGGCCTACGGGTTTCCCCCCTCGGGGTGGTTCCCAAGAAGGAGCCGGGGAAGTTCAGACTCATTCACCATCTCTCATACCCGAAAGGGGAGTCGGTGAATGATGGCATTAGTAGGGACTTGTGCTCGGTTTCGTATGCATCATTCGACCGGGCGGTCGAGTTGGTCAAGCGGGCCGGGCGTGGGGCTCTGATGGCTAAAGTGGACATTGAGGCGGCGTTTCGACTGCTGCCGGTCCACCCGGACTGTCATCACCTGCTGGGTTGTTTTTTTGAAGGGGCCTACTTCGTGGACTTGTGCCTACCCATGGGCTGTTCCATTTCGTGCTCCTGTTTTGAGAAATTTAGCACTTTTCTCGAATGGGTGGTGCGGGAGGAGGCGGGGAACCGGTCCGTAGTTCACTACTTGGATGATTTCCTGTGTGTGGGGCCGGCTGATTCCTTGGAATGCCTGCGCCTGCTGTGGACGATTGAGTGGGTGGCGGGCCACTTCGGGGTTCCACTGGCGGCAGATAAAACGGAGGGCCCGGGGATGTGCCTGAGTTTCCTGGGACTGGAGGACGACTCGGTGCTGGGCGAATGCCGGCTGCCTCGGGACAAGCTGGATAGGGGCGGTGGCTGCTGTGGCGCGCAAGGTTACCCTGCGGCAGCTGCAGTCTTTGATTGGGATGCTAAATTTTGCATGCCGGGTCATACCAATGGGTAGGGTCTTCAGTCGCAGCTTGTCGGCTGCTACCACGGGGGTTCGGTCTCCGCACCACTTCATCCGGGTGTCGGCGGCCATGAGGGCGGACTTGGGCATCTGGGATGCCTTCTTGCAGGATTTTAATGGGACGGTGTTCTTCCGGCAGGAAGGACAGTCAGCAGCTGAGCTGGAGCTGTTCACAGATGCGTCGGGCAGTGTGGGCTTTGGGGCATATTTCGGCGGGTGCTGGTGCGCGGAGCGGTGGCCGGAGTCTTGGGGGTCGAGCCCGCTTATGCGCTACCTGGCCTTCCTCGAATTGTTCCCGTTAGTTGTCGCGATGGCGCTGTGGGGCGACGGGTTGCGCGATCGGAAGGTGGTCTTTTTCTCGGACAACATGGCGGTGGTACACGCAGTAAATCGTCAGTCCGCGGCCTCGAAGCCGGTGGTTAAGCTGCTTAGTCATTTTGTGTTGCTGTGTATGTCTCGGAATGCTGTTTTTCGCGCGCGCCATGTTCCTGGGTATTTGAACGAGGTGGCTGATGCTCTGTCTCGTTTTCAGTGGTCCAGATTTTGGCTGGCGGCGCCGGGGGCATCGAAGGAAGGGCAGGCTTGCCCGGACGAGATATGGCAGCTGGGAGCATCCTGCTTGGAGGACTTGTGAAGGCTTCTCTGGCGCCGGCCACCTGGGCCTCATACAGTAAGGTTTGGGACTCTTGGGAAAGGTCGCTGGACGGGTTGGCAGTGGATGACGGGGATGCCCTGCGGGATGCTTTCCTGTGGTACACCTGTCAGTTGCTGGCAAAAGGGGCGTCCCCTGCCGTGGTTGACAGGTCCATGGCGGCGATGGCATTTTGGTTTAGGTGGCGCCGGAAGGAGGACTTTACCAAGACCTTCGTTATCAGGCAAGCCCTGAAAGGTTATCGCAAGGGACGCAGGTCGCCGGATACCAGGTGCCCGATGTCGGTTAGGGTATTGGGGGAGTTGGTGGGTCTGTTGCCCGAGGTCTGTTTCGATGGGTTTGAGGTCTCTTTGTTTCGAACGGCGTTTCTCTTGCCGTTTTTTGGGGCGTTCCGCATTGGGGAATTTGTGAGTGCTAATAAGGTGGTGCAGGGGGGCCTGCAATTTTCGGGGGTTCGTATTTTGGATGGGAAGGTGGTGGTGCACCTTGGCAGATCCAAAACGGATGTCCGCGGCGTGGGCCGGGATCGGCTTTGTGCCCATTGGCCGCTACGGCTGAGTACCTGGCACGGAGGCCGGCGTTAGGGGGTTCCCTGTTGGTTCATGCTGACGGTTCATCTCTTTCTCGGTTCCAGTTCACGAAGGTTTTTCGGGTGGGTTTAGGTAAGTTGGGGCTTCGGGCTGAACGTTTTGGAACGCACTCATTCCGTATTGGGGCGGCCACGGAGGCCGCACGGTTGGGACTGGGGGATGAGGTCGTGAAGCGGATAGGGACATGGGAATCAGTAAGATTCCGTTCCTATGTCCGGTTGGGTTTATTGGAGTAAGGACGTTGGGGGAGTATTACTAAAAAATTTTAAAAAAAAAATTAATATATGAGGAACACTTTAATGTTTTGGGCTTGGGTGGGGGGTCTCTCTCGGACTTCCCTCACCATTTGTTTTCTCCTCCCCAGGGCGTGTTGCATGGATCGTGGGTCATTCCTTTGTCTTCTGGGCCGAGAGGAGGGCCGCAGCTCGAGCACAAGGCCAGCAGCTGGGTTTTCCGAAGGGCCAGTTGGCGGTTCGATGGTTTGGGTATCGGGGGTTTTGCTGGGGGGATGTTTGTGGGCCGCTGTTTAGGATGCTGGCAGGCGGGCACACGCCGGAACTTGCTGGTCCTGCATGTGGGGGGTAATGACCTGGGTCTTACGCCGCAACGCCGGCTGGTGAAGTGGATGAAGCAGGACATTAATAAGTTGAGGGATCTACTTCCTGGAATTATGTTGGTTTGGTCGGAAATTGTCCCGCGGCGCCGATGGCGGCACGCACGGGATCCGGTGGCTGTCGATAAGTGCAGGAAGAAAGTGAACAGCTTGATGGCAAGCTTTGTCAGGAAGGTGGGGGGTGTGGTAGTGAGGCACCATGAGTTGGAGGAAGGGTTGCCAGGGTACTACCGCTCGGATGGTGTTCATCTCTCGGATGTGGGTCTGGATCTGCTCAACTTGGGTTGGCAGGATGGTATTCAGATGGCACTGTTTCTTCGGGGTGGCGGAGCTCAGACGGCTTAAGGGGTCAAGGTCTGAGCTTGTGGCGGGACGGGGAGCTGAAGGAGAGGAAATAGGCTCCCCAGGATGAACGTGAGGTCGAACAAACAAGTTGTGGTCATCGGTGGTTGATAGGTTTCGAGTCCTGGAGGTGGCTCAGAACCTGGTGGGGCAGGGGTATCCTGGTATACCCCTGCAGTGGTTAATGGATGGTTGGCACTGTTACAATTGGTGGATTGGAATAATGTTGGTGTATGTTATATGTATGTATATGTGTTATTTATATGGGGGTCATTGCCTTTTGTATGGTAGCAGAAGGAACAGGATGCAAGGGTGGAGTATGGGGGGCAATGGCCCATGTTTACCTGTTAATTTATTATTATCGTTATTATTATTATTATTATTATTATTGGTTAATAAAGCTGTGGACAAATTTTCCCATATTCCTTAGTGTCTGTGTGTTATTGGGTTAGGATATGGGTTTGGTTGTCCTGGATTCCGACTGCCCAAATGGCGACTATACACCTGTCATGTACAGGGCTGGGCATCAAAGTTGGAATAGTTTAATAACCCATCTGTATAATGTTTGCAGCCTTGTATAATGCTGAACTAGTTATAGGGTCCGGATACAAACGCTGGCTATCAGTGTTGGAATAGATGATAGTCGTGGAACAGCTTAACACAACACAAACATGCTCAAAGACTTGTACCTGGTAGGAAAAGCCCAGGTTTTCCCAGTGAATGATCCAGTCTACAAGAAAAGAATAAACAGAAATCACATCAAATACAGCAATTTTACTGGCTGTCTTACTAGGTTTCACTTAGAAAATACTGAAATCACTGAGCTTAGTCCTTGCAGTCCTTATTGTCTCTGTCTGTCGAGCTGAATATTAGCTGCAAATGAGGCTATCTAATCACTTCAGTTCATAATTCCAAGTATCAGAATCTGGTTGTAAGTGGCCCTTATAGGGCAAAGCTATGTCAGTACTCTTGGTTTTGTTCAGTACTCTTTTGAGTGCCTCACGTTTATTTAGGTTTTAATATTTATTTATTTTGTTTATAATATTTATTATTTGCATTAAATACTACACTATAAGCGTCTTTTTTTCTGTTTTGTGCTTATATATACACATTTAAATTGTGAGTGGTCTTGTGAATTATAAGGTAATTATATCCCATTTGTGTCCATAGACACTTTCCTTGATATACAAGAGGAACTTAATACCGCCAAGAAAATTGAGGGGGCGGGACTAAAAGCAATTTTTTTCTAATCACAATACTTCATGTGTGTGCTCGCCCCACATTTAGAAGAGATGGTCTCTGTTACTGCAAATATCTTCTCTTGTAGGGGATATTATGTTCTTATTTTCCCAGGAATTCTTGTAATAGGGGCCCCTGCCTCTGCAAGAACTAGTACCTCCTCTGCAGCTCCTTGATCCGCACCATCATGTTAAGATGTCCCTGGGAGTACTGCTCGATCACATCCCTCACGTCATATGGTTTGCGAGCTTGCTGGGAGAGTGGGTTAGAAACATAGCTGGTCATAGAGATGTACTAACTATAATTCCTTTTTGTATCCTTTAAACCAAAAGGTATAGATCAGTGGTTTCCAAACCAGTCCTCATGGCCCACCAACAGTCCAGGTTTTGTCAGTAACTCCATAGGAATAAAAAAGGGGAATGCATACATTCTAGATTGTTGGTGGGCTATGAGGAATGGTTTGGGAACCACTGGTATAGAGTACATAACCATATTCTAATAATCTGGATCTGGAACAATCTGGATCTCCCTAAAGGTTCTAATTCCTGCCAATCAAAATAGCATAATATAAATAGATAGTATAGCAATGCTGTATTCATTAATGCTGTTGATAATCTCAAACATATTTGCATCCATGGATACAAAATGTAATAACATTACATTCTGTATATAGCATTATATAGTACACCACATGCATATTTAAGCATGTGGTATACTATATAATGCTGATTGACAGTGTTTATGGTTTAACAGGCTGAAATTAAGGGACATACAGTCCACTAGCCTTGCCGTAAAAATGTATACTTACAAGGGGGTGAATTTCTACTCACCTGAGCTAAATTGGCGCTCAACGATGGCTAATGGTGAGTGTAAATTTTGAGCCCTGATATAGTAATCTAGATTTTAAAAGAATCATATCTATGAAGTTCAACCTTCCATTTATCTTTTTCTAATGTTGATTCAGAAGTAGGAAAAACTCCAATCTGAAGCAATTTCCAAATGTGCCGCAAAAATGGGAATAAACATTTTGACTTCACAATGATAATCACTTACCTCCTTGAATCAACAACCACACATATGAACTATTAAACAGGGGTAGGCAACCATCGGAACTCCAGATGTTGTAGACTCCCCCTGATGTTTTGCCAGCATTATAGCTGTCAGAGCAGTAGGGTAGATGTAGTCCATAACAACTGGCGTACCAAAGGATGCCTACCCCTGAACTATTACATCCATTACAACATGAAGGGACACTGAAGTCACCCAAGAACAACTTTAGCTGAATGATGCAGTATTGGTGTATAGATCATGTCCCTGCAGTCTGACTGCTCAATTACCCGCAATTTACAAGTTAAATCACTTTGTTTATTTAGCCCTAGTCACACCTCCCTGCATGTGATTTACACAGCCTTCCTAAACACTTCCTGTAAAGAGAAATCGGATGCTTAAACTTCCTTTATTGCAAATTCTGTTTAATGTAACATTTATTCTCTCCTGCTCTGTTAATAGCCTGCTAGAACCTGTGGGAGCCTGCTGTATATAATTAAAGTTTGATTTACAGAGCAGGAGATAAAAACTTTTCAAGCAAGTTAACATCTGATTGAAAATGAAACCATTTTGTTTTAATGCAGGCTGTCAGTCACAGCCAGGGGAGGTGTGGCTATGGCTGCATGAACCGAAACAAAAGTTATTTAACTCCTAAATTGCAGAGAATTGAGCAGCGAGACTGCAGTGGCATGATCTATACACAATAACTGCTTCATAGAGTTGAAGTTGTTTTGATGACTATAGTCTGCATGGAGGCGCTGATCTTTCCTCATAGAGATGCATTTAAATCAATGCATCTCTATTAGGAGGTGCTGATTGGCCAAGCCAGCATTTGGCCCCACCCCATCTCATCCCATCTCCTCACTATGGGAAAGCATTGAGTTGTCTGAAATCATACATTCTAATGATGTCACCAAGGAGGCAGATCGGGGATAGGGCCAGCGCCGGCGGACTTGCATGGCGCAGGAAAAAAGGTACCTTTTTTTTTACCTTTTAAGGAGGCTAAAGGGGGGGGGGAGGGGGAGAGGGGCAAGCTATCTAAATGGTGGTTTTAACACTATAGGGTCAGCAATACATTTTTCTGTTCCTGACCCTATAGTGTTGCAACTCATGTGGGTACTCCTTTAACTCTTTAGTATCCCTAATCCTAGCCCTAACCTAACCTGATAAACAGTGATATAATAACACTGCTCTCTAATAAATGGAATGGCCGGACAGCATTTCTGTATTGAATATAGATGCTTATTAATATCAATATGATGGTATCTTTCTCAGTCTTTACCTCTGCCATTCTATATTCTCTCTTCCAAGCCTTAGTTTCCAAGCCCTACATCTACTTAACTTTTTGTGCATGCAATCAGATTTTCATACCTGGAATTTTCTGCGTGCCACAAAATACTGCATTCTGCGCGTCACCTTCACCGCTATCCTGTGAGCGTCTGTAAGCCTGGGTCAGAGTGAGAGATAGCTGTGCCTACTACATGTGATGACATAGTGACAGGAACGTGCAGAATACTAAACAAACCAACCAGAAGCCATATAATAGAATGACTAGCTCTCTCTCTGCACCAGTAACACATACACATACATTTGATTTTAAATTATATTTAAAAAAATATATATAAATATAATCTTTTATTTGATTTAGAGGTTAATTCAATAATGGGCAATTATTGTGAATGTCTCTGTATTAGCAAAAGAAACGTTACAGACGTAGGGCATAGTTTCAGACATTCTAAACAGTGCCTTGAAATTCTATAGAAAGCATGTCTATTCTAAGATCACTGTAATAAAAAAAAAAAAAAAAAAAAAGCATTATGTAATATAGAGAATGGAAAATGTAAACCTTAATGAAATAGTATTTGTAAATCTGCAAATAATGGCTGTGAGAGTTTGTGTGGTCTATAATTGTATTAATCTGTATATGTTAAATTCTACACAATTTGCCTGGAATTTATGCAATCTCCATGCATTACATAGAATGCTTATAATCACAATTTGTTTGTAACAAATCCTTGTAAAATGATTTATAAACATTTTATGCTGTATGCACAGTACTCTTACTATATGTACATGCTTGGTATATGTACTGTACCATTGCAGTTCATATAAACATGCTCAGTATATCGTGTTTACATACTCCTATGGAGCATTCTACATATGATGAGATGAGTGGGATAACAGTGTAAAGATCGACAAATGTTAATTTAGAAACCGTGGGCTCATTCCCAGTAACAATATTTCCTTGTTAATTATGGTAGCCTACACAAATGGATACGCTCCGCCCCTTACAGCTGATAGGACAGGAAAAACACCAAAGACTTTAAAAGGAGGCTCTATTCCTAAGGTCCTCAGTTTTTTTCTTGTCCTACAGGCCTTATGATGGAAGCATTTTGCTCCCTTTACTTATGAACTTATAAATCTAAAAATATATGTATAAATATATATCTATACATATATATATATATATATATATATATTTATTTTTTTTCCGCTTCATTACTTTATTTTGGGTTTGCTATTTTAGTGCCTTTATATTTGCTGTGGTGACTTTATACTATGGTGCCCTTATTTTGTGGTGCCTTTATATTATGGTATTTTTATACTGTGATACTTTTATACTTTTGTGCATTTATTCTGTGATGCCTTTATACTGTGGTACTTTTATACTATGGTGCCTTTATTCTTTGATGCCTTTATATTGTGGCACTTTTATACTATGGTGCCTTTATTTGATGCCTTTATACTGTGGTACTTTTATACTATGGTGCTTATTCCGTGATGCCTTTATACTGTAGTGCCTTACACAGTGGTGCCTTTAAACTGTGGTGACTTTTGCACCTTGTTGCCTTTAAATCACAGGTAAATCACAGGTTCTCCAGACTGAGCTTTCAGCCAGTTTTACATCTGTTTGACTGTTTTCTTTGAAAAAGAATTTGACAGTGCCATTTGTACTTTAGTACTTTGACACAGGTAATATTTATTGTTTGTTTGATGTCTAAATCTACACCATCCTCTATACCCGCGCAGCCACAGGACATGCTGGCATGGCTTACAAAGGAAGTTGCAAAGTATTTCAGAGGCCTTAGAGGTAAGAAAAAGAAGCCAAACTTTACCATGTGGAGGAAGTTACTTCCACACTTATTTACACCTACCTATTTACAGGGTAGCCCATGGGATGATGCTACCGCTTGACAACTCTGCTTTTTTACGCAAACCTATTGTAACCAAAAATTGGATTCAGACTTGTCCAAATTTATACGCCTGCCAGTGCAGGAGGTCATCCAGCTGTAACTTTCAGTGCTCTAGAGTTATTAAAAATGTGATTCAAGATCTAAATACTGATGTGGAGAGAGATATTAAGAGCAATATTCATAATGCAGTTTGGAATGTTCAGGTCACAACTGACTTCTTCACAGAAGCTTCCTAGATACAACTAGGATATTCTCTCGAACAAATGGCTTTATCTGTAGAAGCTAGGAAAGCATTATGGCTCCGCTTCTGAGATGATGATTTATCCTCCAAGTCTGCCCTCTACATCATTCTATTTGAAGGGGAGCTGCTGTTTGGGACAGCTTTGGATGAATCCATTAAGAAGGCGGCTGAGGGTATGAAGGTGTTTCTACCTCAGGTCAGAAGATCCAAGGAGCCTGGCTCCTCATGGTTAGATAGGAGAACCTCTAGTGACCAGTATTTCTGAGATACATGGACTTACAGACTCGGCAGGGAATACTCCAGAGGTAGCTCATGGCAGGTTTGTCAATCTGCCTTTCAAGGTTCTAATCAAGATATTAACCAGTTATTTTGCTCTTCAGCAACTAATTTATGGCTGCCCTTACATAGTAGTAGGAGTCTGACTTTCTCTGATCAGAGATACTTGGGCTCATCACATTCTGGAGACTTGGGTGGTATCCATTGTTCAGACCAACAGGAAACATTTTTCTGTCTACCCAAATTCAGACAGACAAATCAAAAGGTATAGCACTGAAGAAATATGTAGGAAACCTTCTAGACAAAGAGGTGATTTCTCAGGTCCCATGACAAAAGTGGTTCTCTTCTGGTGCAAAAAGTACACCGCACATGGAAGCCTATACTGGACCTGAGAAGGGTCAACAAAAGGCTGAATGTTAGAACCTTTGGGATGGAGTCAAGCAGATCCACCCCCCAGCAATTCTGAAGAATAATTTTACTTATCTCTGTATACCTCAGGGATAATTACTAACACATTCCAATAGCCCTAGATTATCAGCATTACCTCAGATTCACTATAGGAGAAGACCACTTGCAATATTGTGACCTACCATTTTACCTCACTGCAGCCCCAAGAACCTTTTCAAATGTACTGGTTGTGCATATAGTGATACGGAGAGTCCAGAACACCATTTGGTTCCATTATCTGGATGATCTACTTCTAGTAGCCTCAGGTCCACAGAAGACGGGTATACAGAGAGATATAGTTCTTTCAAAATTCCAGAATATTGGCTGCTTGATAAATATCAAGAAAAGCAATCTCACACCAGCTCAGAGGATTAAATGTCTGGGTGCAGAATTCTATACCCTCCAAGATACCATTTTCCCTAACTCAGGAACAGTTCGACAGCTTGTGAATGTTTTCTCTCCCAGGTTCTTCATTTTTGCAAGAAAGTAGATGCATCTCAGGGTTCCTCAAAGGTCCTTAAAGGTTAAACTATCTCAGTTTAACAAGAGAAAGATGAATTGGAGCTAGCAACTGACGATATCACCATCAGCGGAGCTAGTGGCGTACACAGAAGCCATGGGGCCCCGGTGCGAAACTGATCCGTGCCCCCCGCCACCCCGTGACAGACACACACACACACACACATACATACATACACACACATAGACACATACAGACAGGTACATACAGACACACATACATACAAACAGACAGGCACACACACATACATACATACAGACACACACACACACATACATACACACACACATAGATACAGACAGAGACATTCAGACACATACACACATACAGACACACATACATACAAACAGACAGGGACACATACATACATACAGACAGACACATACATACATACAGACCGACACACACAGACACATACATACAGACCAACACAGACAGGCACAGACAGGCACACACACATACAAAGACACATACATACAAACAGACATGCACACATACATACATACAGACACACAGACAGGCACACATGCACACATACACATACATACAGTCAGACAGACACGCACACAAGACTCACATACATACAAAGACACATACATACAAACAGACAGGCACACATACATACAGACACACACATACATACAAAGACACATACATAAGACACACATACAAGGCACACATACATGCAAAGACACATACACACATACAGACACACACACACACACACACAATATTTTAGTTACCCTCCTGTTTCCTACCTTTTAGGTGCAGGAGGGTGACTTTCCCTGGGGTCCAGTGGTGGCTCAGGTTCATTGGAGTCACAGTTCCCACTTTGACTCCCTCCTCCTTCCTCCCGTGCGGGCTCTCTGTATGCTGGGAGGAGTGACCGGGGTAGTCACTTCCTCACTGCAGTGATGTCATCACAGGGGGCCCGGTCGCGCTGTTAAAGCGCCCAGCGCTGACCGGGCCCCCTGACAATCCATATCCATCAGGTAGCCCTAACAGCACGGGCCACCCGATGGACCCCTTGGATGGTGGCCCCGGGGGATTGCTGCGCAACTGCACCGCATCAAAGGGATGATGAAGGGGGCCATGTACCGTCAAATCTTGGGTGAGAAACTCCTTCCCTCAGCCAGAGCATTGACAATGGGTTGTGGATGGGTATTCCAGCATGACAATGATCCAAAACACACAGCCAAGGCAACAAAGGAGTGGCTCAAGAGAAGCACATTAAGGTCCTGGAGTGGTCTAGCCAGTCTCCAGATCTTAATCCCAAAGAAAATTTGTGAAGGGATCTCAAGGTCTGAGTTGCCAAACGTCAGCCTCGAAACCTTAATGACTTGGAGAGGATCTGCAAAGAGGAGTGGGACAAAATCCCTCCTGAGATGTGTGCAAACCTGGTGGCCAATACAAGAAACGTTTGACCTCTCTGATTGCTAACAAGGGTTTTGCCACCAAGTACTAAGTCAAAGGGGTCAAACACTTATTTCACTTATTGACATGCAAATCAATTTATAACTTTTTTGACATGTGTTTTTCAGTTTTTCTTGTTTTTGTTATTCTGTCTCTCACTGTTAAAATACACCTACCATTAAAATTATAGACTGATCATTTGACAGTGGGAAAATGTTCTAAATCAACAGGGAATCAAATACTTTTTTCCCTCACTGTAGATCCTTAAGCTCGGGGGTTGATGACCTGGAGATTGTGCGGGAGTCGCTATAGGTATAGGGATCCCTGAGACGCTCATTATGATCCTATTCAAGCCCTATAAATACTCCACCTATTACAAAATTTGGCATGCATTTGTCTGTTGGTCTCAAAAGTAGAGGAATTACTTCTCAATCAGGCCTTGTCAGTGTGTGTGTCTGTCAGTGAGTGTGTGTGTGTCTCCCAGTGTGTGTCTGTCAGTGAGTTAGTGACATGAGGGGGCGGCAGAATGGATCATTGCCTAGGGCAACAGAAATCCTTGCACCGTCCCTGGGTGTATGTGGTCTGCAACAATATCTATGTAGATGGTTCATGTCAAACTAACAGCCACGTGAATGTGAGGAACCAAGGTTTCCCAGCATATTTTGCCCAGCCTTCTTCTGATAGCAGAAGTACTCTCTCTTTTCCAGGCAAAAACAATGCACACACATACCTGGCCATCCACCTGATATAAATGAAAACATGATTTATCAGACCAGGCAACCTTCTTCCATTGTTCCATGGTCCAGTTCTGACACTCACATCCCCTTTGAAGGCACTTTCAGCATATGACAGGGGTCATTATGGGCACTCTGACCCAGACACAGCAAAGTGTGATGCACTGTGTGTTCTGACATCTTTCATATCATGACCTTAATAGAACAGATGGACTAGCCTTCTCTCCCCACGTGCACCATTGAGCCTTTGGCTTCCTTCAACGACGGAACTACCGCTGGTGTGGTTCACTCACAAACATACTGACTAAAGCAGACTGATACACTGTCTCTGAAACAAACACTGCAAAATCCTGTTGCCTTCATTTCATATATCAGTTGGCTGTTCATGTGTACCAGACATCTTGACTATGCCTGGTGATCCGTCAATCCCTGTCCAAACCTCACTTCCTGCTATCCGCCCTCCCACTTGTCCCCAAATACAAGACGCGCAAGCGAGCAAGTTCTGTGTCCTTGCAGTAGATGTCTGGGAGGGGGGCCTGTCTCTAAGTAAACTTTATGGGCTGAGGTGCCGGTGGCATGCACTGCATATATAGCCCTACATGATAGAGGGGCAGCAAAAATGGGCAAAAGAAAGCGCCGGCCATGGAAGCCGATGTTGGAGCAGTGTCACACTGCTAAGTCTGCTGCTGACTCTGATGCAACCTGGCCCCTGAGCTCCTGGTCAGAAGCACAAAGAAATTGTAAAGAAGTTTTCATAAGCGTTCAGGTATGCAAATATGTGTTACTTTGCATCTTTAAAGTAATTTGTTTATTTCACTTAAATATTTATTTATTTTTGACAATCAATTTTTATTGATATTTTCTTTTTTGTTATGTCAGCGCATGGTTGGGTACAGAAACAAAGAGGGGACATGGGGCATATAAGATATATTACAGGTGACAACTTAAGTCTTGAGATGACAAACTGGTCAAGAGTGTGACAACCAAACATTGACATTGGAACATGAGAGCATAGTAGCTTTGGGAGAACAGCGGCATAGCCAATGTACATTTTATTGTGACTAAGGGTCAGGTGAGTGGTACAGCTGCCTTCTAAAAGTACCCCTAACCAAGAGGGCAGACGGAGGGGGGGGGGGGGGATTGTGGGTGTTAGTGCAATCCCCGTACTAAATGGGTGAGTGCCCTGTCTACTAGAAGCCGGAGCTTCAATCAACGGGTGGATGGGCTCCATTTAACTAGCTGAGCTAGATCAGATCCATGTATTATGTCTATCCATACAACAGTCTAAAATATGGATAATGAAACAGAATATGAAAACTAGTAAGCACAGTTAAACTACACACAAAGAGTTCGGACTACAGCTTCGCAGAAGTCCATATCCTCTGTATTCAAGTCCCAGGTGGGGAGGTCGGGATCTTCCCAGAAGTGGAGGGGACAGTTCTCTGTGGGTTTCGTGCCTGCGGGTTGGTTCGTTGTGCAAGGTCCGTATTTGGGTCAGTCAGTCCCAGTTTCAGTAAAAATTGTGGAGCTTCGGCCGGTGTAGATATTTTGTGTATAATCCCCTCATGCGACACTACCAGGAACCTGGGTGATCTCCAGTGATATTCCATTCCGGCCGATCGGAGCCGGTTGGTTACAGGATTCAAGGATCTTCTCCATTGCAGAGTAGCCCTGGTATGATCTTGGTAGAAGGAGAGTGAGGAGCCTTCAAATGTTAGAGGTGACTTGCCCCATAGTGCTGTCAGTAGGGATTGTTTATCTTGTGCTGTAGAGCAGCGGACTATGACGTCTCTTGTCACTGGCGCCTGAGCTTTGCCTGAGATTGGCAGTCGGTATTTCCCATCTAGGGAAAACTTCTTTGGTTGGGTTGGTGGAAGCACTGTGGCCACCATCCTCCGTATATAGTGAGGGAGCTCTTCGGGTGTGATCGGGTCGGGTATGCCCCTTATTTTCAGGTGATTGCGCCGTGACCTGTCGTCTAGGGCCATGTAGTGGAGTGCTAGGGCTTGTTGCGTCGCTTGTAGGGTGAAGACAGTGTCCGATAGGGTTGACAGGCCCCTCTTGAGGTCAGTGATGTCGCCCTCAGATGTTGCTACCCTATCTGTTACAGCTTGTAGGTCCGCTTTTATCCCTGCCACATCGGCTGCTAGTATGCCTTTTATCTCCGTGATCAGGTTACGAAAGTCACGTTGTGTGACCGGGGCCGATCCCTCCGTGTCCCCTGCAGGGTGAAGTACCTGTTCAGAGGTTGGGGTAGGTTGTGTCCCTTCTGAGCAGTCAGGCACATTCTCGGGTCCTGCCGTCGCCGCCATTTTGGTCAGTGGCTGCTGCTGGAGCATGGACCCTATATCTCTGGTCCCAGAGGGTCTTTCCTGGTTCTGCCTCTGTGTCCGTCGCCCCATGATTGGTGTCCGGTTATGGAGGGGAGCGGGCAGGTAAGCCTCACTGTCTGAGTCCTCCAGGGGCTCCAGGCAGTCAATTAATGCAGATAGGTCTAGGCTTGTGGGTGATCTGTAGGCCCCAGGCCTCGGCTTTTGTCGTTTTGCTTTAGCAGTGTGTAGAAACGGCATGTGGTGTCTCTTGGTATGCTCCGTAGAGTGTGCCGGTGTTTATGCAAGCATTTGTGGGGTGAGTACCCCGAAAACCCGCAGTTTTTTCAGTTTTGTGATCGGAGCGATGCGAGATGGCGTCCGCTTCGGCTCAAGGTTAGGCTCCGCCCCCGCTCACTTAAATATTTTAACTCAATTCCATATCTATATCTATATTTATATATGTATATCTATCCATCTATCTATCTATATAGTGAATAGTTATATATATGTATATGTAAAAAAAATGAAGAGTAATCCTTTACTGGCATCTTGTGGCTTAACTCTGTATTACATCTCTAATAGAGTCTAGCTATGTGATTTTAGTCTAACAGAAGGCCATATGATTTTAGTGCCTCTAAAATATTTGGACTGTCAACATATTTTTAAGGCAATAGTAGACATCCCAAGTCTCCCGGTAGTTTGGGGAGACTCCGCATGGTGAATGCTGCTCCGTGACACCCGCAAGTCATACACAACATCCGGGAAATCACACACACAATATTATTTGATTTCCATTATATTGTGTAAGATTTCCACCCCCTAACAGCCCCATACTACTCATTAAACAGGGGCCCGGTCGGGTGCCAGCCCTTTAAGAGCCAACCAAGTCCCTGTGATATCAACCGGCAAGGAGGAAGTGTCACTGTGTGTATCTGAGTGTGTGTGCATCTGTATTTCAGTGTGTGTATCTGAGTGTATATGCCAGTGTGTGTATCTGAGTGTGTGTGCTAGTGGGTGTATCTAGGAGGGGGGGAGGCCACCTCCTTGAAATGCATTTGTGCATGTTGGGATGTGTGCAATAGTGCCATGTAGACATATTCCTTTTTTTTTTTTACAGTGTATGGTTGCATTCTGGATCATCCATATTAAGCTACACATTCTAGGTAATGCTTCCTGTGTAGTTGGGGTGCAGAGATTTTCTTTATTTAACACTGGCAAATTTGTGAAAATTAGCTACAAGCAACGATAAACTATGCCCATGCACATACACAAACCTATACAGCATGCTCCAATGTATGTATGCCTACAGTGAGTTCAACCAGGGACTGTTATTTTTTTCAGACCTCTAGCAATAGTAATGAGTAAGGGATAAAAGAGAAAAAAACTTTTTGCATGCCCCATTAAATCTAAAGCAAGAACAGCCCTGTTTGCAAACACCCCAGTAGCATGTACTCTCACAGCCATGCAGCATGCTATCATGTTGTATCCACACACTTACCTGCTCACGGTGCTGTAAAGTGAGACAAACAAGCGTTACATGCATCCAAGCATAAGATGTACACAGTGACTCAAGTGTGACACAGTGACACAAGTAACACTTTTCCTTTAGATTGGAGGTTTGCATATTCACACAGGCTGGTCAGCACTATGAAATTTGATAGCATTTCCCACCATAAACCTTTTAAATATGGCTCCTTACTGTGACACATCTGTTACGGCAGGCAGTGGACTCTCCTCACTTGCTGCGTCAATGTCATCAGTGTAGCTGTTTGTCCGTGAGATATCGGGAAGAGACTCCTCTGGCCGGCCTCGTCCTACTGTGACGTAGAGAATAGTTTCGTTTCAGAAACTGAGTTGCTCTCAGCATGATAGTTATATGTGCAGTCAGATAAAACTGGAAAGTTTTAGGTTGAAAGAGTAAATCTTACCTAATGACACCAGCAGACATAGTATTCTAAAATAATCTGACAAACCAAAGGCCCACTGGCTACCGGCAGCTATTAAATAGATCTAGATAGTATGATCACATAAAGGATTTACTAGATTGTAAGATTGCAGACAGAAGCCTCAAAACTGATATTAGTAGTTTGTTTTTCTGTTAAACTAAGCTTTGTGTAACCTTTGACATCTTCATTTAACACTGTTGAATTGGCTGGCAGTGGCACTACATTTGATGTCATATGTTCTTAGTATTTAATGTGGCTCTCTTGCCATATGAGGAAAGGACAATTTAAATAGACAAACCTCTTCTATTAAATCTTTCTTCATTTTCTAAATATGCACTTGCTGTATCTAAAATTGCACATTTGTTGGTGCTATTTTAAAAATTGGTTATAATAATGATGATGCCCTCATATCCGTAATGCCTCGGCTACATGGGTAACTGCAAGTTTAAAAAGAAAAATCAAATCCAAAAACAAACCCTTTTTCATTTATTGCAAGATACAATACTGTATATGATTAATGTGGACCTACCACTTCTGTTCTAGTATATCATTTTCTCACATTTTGTTATAAAGCCTGAATATCATTGGAGTTTATGTTAATAATGGCTGAGCACCAAGCGGTCTCTATTTCTGTAGATTTTCATAAGTCAGTAAGAAAAGGGCTTTCCTAAACTCTAATGTTTTCTTGCTGTTTGAAAGGGATTGGAATTAACAGATATACTATTTCACTTTTACTGATTACTGGTAATAACATTTACTGGGTCTTCATTTACACTTGTGAATAATAACACCTGAGCTCTCCCACTTTCATGCAAATTATATCTTACCTTGGGACTGTCTTACAGTGTAATGACACATACCTAATTTAACCATCACAATAAAAGAGACACTAGAAGCTTTAGGGACAATATAGGCAGCCAGACCATTTCATCTCATTCTCTCATCCTGTCTTCTTAACCTTGCAGCTGAAAATATTGCAGTTTTAGAGAAACTGCAATGTTTTAATTGCAGTGTTGAGACTGCCTCTAGTAGCTGTCTAGCAGACAGCCACTAGGGGCACTTCCTGAAGTTTCACAGAGTTGTACTTTGTGAAACGACACTTGACATCCTCACGCTTTGCATGAGGACGTCCAGCGTCTTCTAAATCCCTGTGTTTATAATCAAAACAAAGGCCTATCTATCTGTCTATCAGAATTGATTGAAAACAGGGAAAACATACAACTTTGTATGTCTTATATATTTATCTAAAAATTCTACTTTTAAGTCTATTACACTATGGACCAGATTTGAAGTACATCACAAAACAGTTTCAGACAGATATAATACTCTAGTTGTTCTTATAGATTTCCTTTGACAAAGAACAGTCCTGCACATGGGCATCTGCTCCCAGGGTTTTTTAGCTTGTTCTGCTATTTTTATGTGTGAGATTGAAAAATGGAGAGAGACAGGGATAGGGATAGTGTATGGAGAGAGACAGGGATAGGAAGCTTCATCTTCTCCCTGCTTCTCTCTCCTGACTGAATCTGCAGGGGAATAGCACAGAGTGCAGCCAGCATCTCATAGGCTGCAGAGACAGCCTACAGATCAGGTAAGTGAGGGATGGGGGGGGGGGGGGGGAGCAGCCTACAGATCAGGTAAGTGAGGCATAGGGGGAAACAGCCTATAGATCAGGGAAATGAGGCATAGGGGGGAGCAGCCTATAGATCAGGGAAATGAGGCATAGAGGGCAGCCTATAGATCAAGGAAATGAGGCATAGGGGGAGCAGCCTATAGATCAGGGAAATGAGGCATAGGGGGGAGCAGCCTATAGATCAGGGAAATGAGGCATAGAGGGCAGCCTATAGATCAAGGAAATGAGGCATAGGGGGAGCAGCCTATAGATCAGGGAAATGAGGCATAGAGGGCAACCTATAGATCAGGGAAATGAGGCATAGAGGGCAGCCTATAGATCAGGGAAATGAGGCATAGAGGGCAGCCTATAGATCAGGGAAATGAGGCATAGAGGGCAGCCTATAGATCAGGGAAATGAGGCATAGAGGGCAGCCTATAGATCAGGGAAATGAGGCATAGAGGGCAGCCTATAGATCAGGGAAATGAGGCATAGAGGGCAGCCTATAGATCAGGGAAATGAGGCATAGAGGGCAGCCTATAGATCAGGGAAATGAGGCATAGAGGGCAGCCTATAGATCAGGAAAATGAGGCATAGAGGGCAGCCTATAGATCAGGAAAATGAGGCATAGAGGGCAGCCTATAGATCAGGGAAATGAGGCATAGAGGGCAGCCTATAGATCAGGGAAATGAGGCATAGAGGGCAGCCTATAGATCAGGGAAATGAGGCATAGAGGGCAGCCTATAGATCAGGGAAATGAGGCATAGAGGGCAGCCTATAGATCAGGGAAATGAGGCATAGAGGGCAGCCTATAGATCAGGGAAATGAGGCATAGAGGGCAGCCTATAGATCAGGGAAATGAGGCATAGAGGGCAGCCTATAGATCAGGGAAATGAGGCATAGAGGGCAGCCTATAGATCAGGAAAATGAGGCATAGAGGGCAGCCTATAGATCAGGGAAATGAGGCATAGAGGGCAGCCTATAGATCAGGGAAATGAGGCATAGAGGGCAGCCTATAGATCAGGGAAATGAGGCATAGAGGGCAGCCTATAGATCAGGAAAATGAGGCATAGAGGGCAGCCTATAGATCAGGAAAATGAGGCATAGAGGGCAGCCTATAGATCAGGGAAATGAGGCATAGAGGGCAGCCTATAGATCAGGGAAATGAGGCATAGAGGGCAGCCTATAGATCAGGGAAATGAGGCATAGAGGGTAGCCTATAGATCAGGGAAATGAGGGATGGGGGGGAGGCAGCACAAAAGAACAGAAATGAGCAGAAAGGGGCAGCAAGGAGCAGGAAGGGACAGCAAGAAGGAGGAGTGTTTAGACCTTCTCATCTCCCCAGGTAAAAAAAAATATCAATGTTAATATGTTCACTTTTATTTACTGAGTGTCAGGAAGCACAGAGTGCCGCTGGGTAGGGGTGTCGCTGATTAGCAAGAGGGGCCAGCTGGCATTCTAAGCCAATCAGTAGCTCCCCATTCATAAAAAGTAAGGAATTTTTATGAACCAGGAACTAGCGATTGGCTTAGAGCGTCAACTAACCACTCTAGCCAATCTGCAGCACCCATGCCTGACGTCAATCTGCACTTCCTGACACTCCGTTTCAGAAGCCGAATACCACTGAGCGACCTGGAAATCTGGAGCTGGAGGAAGCCTTTGGGTTTAAACCATTTGAGAGCCTTAAACAAAAGAGAGCAACCAGGTGCTTCCTGGCATCATAGCATTTTCATTTAGATGAAGTTGTTATGGTGACCAGAATGTTCCTTTAATTTGCTTAAAGGATCACTATAGTGTCAGGAATACAAACATGTATTCCTGACACCATAGTTGTGAAAACGCTATTCACCCTAGCTTTATGTGATAATGACTATGCCCCTTCCCTTTCATGACAATGTCAAAAAGGGACCAACATGGATGTCATTACAATTATGCCCCCCCCTGGAAAAAGTCCTGCGGACGCCCATGGTCCTGCAGATTGTGTATGCAAGTGTTTCTTGAACATTCTTCAGCAAATTTAAGGCAAAAACAAGTGAGCGGGAAAAATAACTGGCCTGGAGAATTTTTCCATTTCAGTGGATTTAATCTACATGTTGCAAATTTCCTGTTGTATTTGTGACACTTCAGGAATAATCATGTCCGTTGGTCAGTTTACAGAGAATGTTGGTTATTAAAACCAATCCTCGCTATATACCAATCATCTACTAAAAGCAAAAACTAGCTGAGGACAAAATATTTAAAGCTTGCATTTAATCTAAATACTAGAGCTAAAGATAAAACTGGTTTATTTCTGTTCCCCTTTCCTGTCTCGTGTATACACAAATTTCCATTCTTTGAATCACAATGTCTCTTTATGATCTTGAGAACCACTCTGTGAAAAAAACTTTGGTTGGGGACAATAGTTTGAAAGGCTCCAGTGTGAAAAGTGTGCAATTATATTGATAACTTTATAGCGATGCAAGTTTCTTCATTCACACTCTAACAAACTCCAGTACCTTGGATGGAGGGACTACCAGATGTGCACACAGAGATAGAGGACCAAGATCGAGAGCGACCTATTGGACAGGAGATGAGAAACAGAAGGAAAAAAAGACAGAAAAACTAAGGAGAGTGAATCCAAGCTGAATAATAATAAGATAATGCTACATAGGCTCAATAATCAAAGATATAGAGAGGAAGAAGAAATACAAGGGCTAATCTGTAACTTTAAAAAAAAATATTTTGTGCCATACTGCATTAGTAAATGGCCAATAAATTAAGCAAATGTTATTTGTACTAGATGCAACATTACACACGAATTCCACAATATATAATAGAATTAATTACATGTGAACTGTATTACAAAGAAAGAAAGAGAAGTATTCTGTGATACTGTGCTACCCACATAATGGCAGTGTCTGTTCATTTATGTAGCCATAACATTAAAACCACCTGCCTAAGTGTAGTGTGGCATGGCTGCCGACAGAGAAAGCCGCATGGTGGAGAAGCTCCTCTAATTTTCTGTGAAATTAAGCCTTAAACGCAAGCACTAGTGTTGTTCTTAGGCCGACTGCAGACATTATTTCAATTGCCAAATGGTCAGACATTGCTTGGACTGACCTTTTGTCTCATAGTCATGTGCCACCCGCGACTTTTCTGAGGCCTGCTGACGGCCTGAAGTGGGGAAGGCGGCCGATCCCTCACTTGGTGTTCCTGCAATTGCCTGGGCTCCATTACCCACTGGCCGGTGTGGGTAAATCCTGCCTACACTGATTAACTCAGCAACTCATGAGGCCAGCTACAGTGTTGTCTGCGTTCCTGCAACTCCTGACAGCTATGGGCCCAGTGACAAGGAGACAACAAACTCTAAACCTCCAGATACCCAGCTATCATTTGAGAGTAAGTCAGATAGTCTTCCAGGACACTGTCATGGCTACCGGTCCTTTTGCCGGCGTGGCTGCACACATACGAAGCAGCCACGCCGACAGATATGTTTCAGACTTACTTTGGCCCTGGCGGGCAGCTTCCCAGTTTTCCTCCATTCCAGTCCCCAGCAGGTGCGATGTTCTTAGGAACGCTGGCCGCTGCGGTTTGGGCTTTAATAAGAAACTTACCTTTGTCCACATCAAGATGGCACCAACGTTTGTGCAACGTCCCGTCATAGACGCGCATGCACGTTTTGGGGTCAGAGACAGCCAATTACAGCCTAAGCAGCATTTTTTAAACCTATATTACCTTTTTGTCAGTGCCCTGTTGTGGTTTCCACTAGCTGGTTATCTGAGAGTGTGTTCCTGATTGTGCTTTTCTGGTATTTTGACTTTGGCTTTGTTTTGACTTCCCTGATTTCTGGTATCCTTGACTTCTGGCTTTCCTCATCGTTGTGTCTCTTTCTGTATCCCTGACCTTGGCAAGTATTTTGACTATTCTCGGGTATGTTAAGTCCTGCCATTCTAAGACCTGGTTAGACGTTATCCTTAGTCCTAGGTGTGATACTTTTCTGCGTGCTGGATCAACTATAATCCTGACAGACACTTTCTCTGCACACAGTTAATTTTTGGTGTTGAGCTTTTTCTTATACTTAGTTTTATCTTTATTGTTATTATCTCTTTGCCATTTCAACCTATGACCTAAAAAGCCTGTGAAAAAGATCAGAATGCCTGATTGCTAGTTATGTCATGCTCTATTGGTTAATAGTCAAGAGTTCTGTATAGCCCAATTACACCTCTGCTAATACTAGATATGCTTCCAGGTAATTGACCAACTTAGTAAAATGTAAAATGTAAAAAAAAGAGATCTCTATCAACCAAAATAATATGTGACATGTAAAGTGTATCACTCTTGCTAACTATGCTGATATATCTTGATACAAGTTTTTTTTTGTCTGTATGCTGCTATCATCTCAATTAAACAAAGTTTGACAAAAAACACCTGCCTAATATTGTGTAGGTCCCCCCCAAAACAGCTATGATGCATGGACCCCACAATACCTCTGAACATATATATTGCAGTAATTAGCAACAATATATTAGCAGTAGATTCTTTAGGCCCTGCAAGTTGCATGGGACCTCCATGGATCGGATTTGTTGTTCCAGTACAACCCAAGGATGCTCAATCAGATTAAGATCTGGGAAAATTGGATACTATTGCAACACTGACATTTTTGTCATGATCCTAACATTTTTTGCAGTATGACAGGGTGTATTATCCTACTTAAAAAGGTCACTGCCATCAGGGAATGCAATTTCCATAAAGGGGTGTACGTGGTCTGCAACAATCTCTAGGTAGGTAGTACCTGCCAAATAACATCCACATGAATGCCAGGACTTTTCCTGTAGCTGCACCTATCAATCTTGGTCCACCTGAAGCATATCGTATAAAACACTGCCTCTCTCTGAGGGCAGGGTCAGTTCATTGACTCTGGTTCCTGTATTTGTGTATCTTGATCCAATGTTCTCCAGACGGCTCCTAATCTTGGCTTATCTCATCGTTTATTCTGATCTCTGGTTCCCCTGACTTCGGCTTTCCACAACTACTCTTCTGCTTGTCCTTGCCTGTACTGTGACTTGGAGCTATATTCCTGCACAGCCTCCGTGCACAGATAAACAGCCCAGGTGGCTTCTTACCTGGTCACCTTGGTCTGTGTTTATTTGCAAGGGTGAGCATTTAACTCTACACGTTGGACTCCACATCAGGTAAGATCCTGACACACCTGGACAAAGAAAATGTGATTCATAAGACCAGGCAATCTTCTTCCATTGTTCCATGGTCCAGTTCTGATGCTCAAGGTCCACTTCTGTCCCCCATTGAATGCGCTTTTGTTGTAGCTCTTCTGTGTGATTAGACCAGATGGGATAGCCTTCACTCCTCATGTGCATTAACCCCTTAAGGACCAAACATCTGGAATAAAAGGGAATCATGACATGTCACACATGTCATGTGTCCTTAAGGGGTTAATGAACTTTGGGCACTCATGACTCTGATGCAGGTTTACCGGTTGTCCTTGCACTATTTTTTTTTTTTTTGGTACTAACCACTCCATACCGGGAACACCCCACAAGACTTGCCGTTTTGCAGATGCTCTGAGCCAGTCATCTAGCCATCACTATTTGGCCCTTGTCAAAATCACTTTTTTTGCTTGCCCATTTTTCATGCTTCCAACACAAGAAATTCAAGAACTGACTGTTCACTTGCTGCTTAATATATCCTACCCCTTGACAGGTGCCCTTGTAACGATATGATAAATGTTATTCACTTCATCTGTCAGTGGTTTTAATGTTGTGTCTGATTGGTGTATATCCCCAGCAATATATATCACTCCAGAACATAGACAGAGTAAGCTGCTCTCATTTGATGCTATGTCAAACAGCTGCTGAATATCAAATTTTCTCGTATATTTGATTAATACACTTTATTGACTTTTAGACTCTATCTAACATCTTGTTTAGTGGGCAAATGATTATTTTCAGATTTCAGGAGTACCACACAGCTCTTTTTATAATATTTCAAAATAAAATCTTCATCATCTACCACTCTGGAACACTCACACAACACTCACTGCTATAATGCACTATAGTAACCACATTACTAATTACTGGATTATAAGTATAAATCACACTGTGCAAGACAAAGGACATTTATGGCACTGCAGACATGGTTATGCATCATTGAGGATTAAGGATGCTTATCAGCATCTGTTAGCCAGTAATAGAGCCCCTACATATAAAGTAGGAATAGTTAAAATTAATGCATAGGCCAAGTATTGGAACCTCATATACTCCAAGGTGCCTGTAATGCTCATGTATGGAGGTTGTCATGTTATGTATAGTTGGTGACATTATATATATATTACAGTTGGTAGCATGGAATGAAACAAATGACAAAAATCACATGCACAAAAATATTATGTTCACTAGAACACTCAGTAAAACAAAGTGTCACTGGACTACTTAGTATAAGAACATTTCAAAACATTAACACATTTCATTAAATGCTATTATAGAGCGACAATGACCAATTAACAGCTGAATCAGGAATCTGAATGCCTAATCCAGTTGCAGGAGTCAGACTGGACATAGATACACTAACTATGTAATGTCAATATTAATATGCAGCATTACACTGCATCATACAGACCCCTGTGAGACACTCCACTGTTCTTACCTGCGGGTCCTGGGAAGCTGAGGTCTCGCTTTTCACCCTCCGTGTGGTGATAAGTAATATGAGGCACAGACAGGGCATTATCAGGGGTGCAGCTCCTGGGCCCCCGAGGGATTGGGGAGAGGCACAGTGGAGCCAACGTAGGACTTGTAGGCAGAACACATGCTTCATGTACAGATTTGCTCTTCTTCTTATATCTTCTGTTCTGAGGGAAGAGCAAGAAACCATAAATAACCAAATAACATCATCCACAACAATATACATCACCTGTAACAATAATACATCCCATCACCCGTAACAATAATACACCTGTAACCATAATACATCACTCGTAGCAATCCATTACCCATAACAATAATACATGACTCGTAACAACAACAAATCACCCACAACAATAATACATCACATTACTCATAACAATAATACATCACCCCTAACAATAATATATCATATCACTCACTTATGCCTCAGACGAAGGAGCTTTAGCAGCGCCGAAACGCGCGTCAGGAAGGCTTTCATTTAGAACTTTTAATCTCTACACAATTTATATATTTTCACTTTGATAATGGTGGGAGGATTGGTGTGGGTTATTGAATGAGGGTAGTACCCTCGTGCATCTGAACCTTCTTCGGACTAATAGATATTCAGGCAGTCATGATACTGTAGGTTGCAACTAAGAATACAGACAATGATACATGGTCACATTGTATCTAGATACAGAATGTACGCTTAAACGCTTATAGCAGTAGCTTTGGAGGCTAGGCAACATCTATGACTAAGATATCCTAGTAGTAATACAGTACTAGTGATTTTAAGTGGTTGTTATGCCCTGAAACTTTGGTGTTTTAAGCTCTAGTAACCAGGGAAATCAGTTACTTTATCATTTCTATAGCTTATTTAGTCTCCTGTATATTAGTGTTCATAGGATTCAGTCTTTTTCTATTATGTGTATCCACAATGAGACCAGATAGGAACAAACCTATTATGTGTTTCTCATATGTAGGCACCATGAAGGAATATAGCCTATACTATCTATGACTAGACATCCTAGTAGCAATACAGGACTAGTGGTTAGAAGTGGTTGTCACGCCCTGTAACCTTAGCAGAGATACGCTTCCAACGTGCCATTAACCGCTTACAGATGTTGCATCCCTCTACAAATACAACGTTCAGTTTTTTTTTTTCTTTATTTCATTATTTTGGTGTTTCCTATTACGGTATATATTTTTAAGTCAACCCAATAAAAGGTAAATTTTAATATATACAGGTTTTCTAGGGACTTCACTTTTTCTGCCCTCTGGGTTTTCGACTGGCCCCCTCCTTTCTGCCTCCTTCCCCCTCCCGCGTGGATCCAGTGTTCTCTCTGGGAGGAAGTGTCGTCACTTCATCCCAGCTGGCAATAAGCAAGGGGCCCTGCTGAAACATACCCACCGGGTAGCCCTTAGTGCATGAACCACCCGGTGAGTCCCCTTACAGTGTGGGCCCCGGTGCAGTCGCATCGCGGGTGTGCTAAAATGTGTTTTTTCCGGGCAGTAGGGCTACGGGGCAGCTGTAACAATAATACATACATCAACCACAACCATAATACATCACCCATAAAAATAATACATCACCAGGGCCATCTATAATATAAAAAAAGGACCCTGGGCGAAGAATTGTCTTTGCCCCCCTGGGCCCTGCCCCTCCCCACCCCCACACAACCTCCAATTACACCCTATTCACCCCAATGCAGTGGGGGAACTAAAGTAGAGAGATTCAAAACATACTTAAACAGCCATATACACTGACAGACATACTAACACATACACACACATACATACATATTGACACATTCGCAAATACATACTGACACACACAGACATACTGACACACACATACACTGACACACACATATATACTGACAGACCTATTGACACACATTCAGACATATTGACACACATACAGACATACACACACAAACATACTGACACACACACAGACTAACAGAAATACTGAAACACACACACACAGATAGACGTATTGACACACACACAGACATACTGACACATGCAGACATACTGACACACACACACACACACTGACAGACATATTGACACACACAGACATGCTGACACACAGGCATACTGACATACACACAGACATGCTGACACACACACACACACACACACACACAGGCATACTGACATATACACACACACACACACAGGCATACTGACACACATGCTACATTTAGCCACTCTCCAGGTTCTTACCTTTTTCTGGAGGGCGGTTTCTGGGGTCCAGTGGCAGGCTGAGGCAGTTGGGAGTTATCTTCTGGAACTCTCCTCCCTGCCTTCCTTCTCCCACGCGGCTCTGATCTCCGGTGGGAGGAAGTGACGCGCGACACTCACTTCCTCTCAGCCGGCTGCCGAACAGGTTGAGCTGTTTAGGCGCCAGGGTGCCCACTGGGCGGCCCTTAGTGCATGGCCCACCCGGGGGGCTTCCTTATGGTGTGGGCCGGTGCGGCTCTGTGCAGCTGCACCTCCTGGTCCATGGGGGCTACCACTTATTACAATAATGATTCCCTGATTATTTCATTTATCACTGTTTTTCTATGAATAATATCTCCAAATATAATGTACTTGAAATAATCTGTTGTCAGTGGTCTTCAAATGTTGCCTATGATTTAATCCATCGTAATAACCCTCAAATCGACTCTCCATTATAAATATTTCCCAGATTATAAATTGAACCATAATATTACCCAAATTATATTATCGAGGGACCAGAACCAGGACCCACAAATTAAACTTTTATTATAATTTTTACCAAATGTCCTAACTCGTTACAGAGTTCCCTAAATTTGATGTCTTGTCATAACATTCCTTAAAATACACTTCCCTAAAATTGAGTTTAAATCGGAAAATTTGGGATTAGTTTGACTCACTTTAAGTAAAAGGGACTCAGCGAATATTACTACCACACCATATGAACCCTTTTCCACTGATGCCAGCCAATTATTGACTGAATATGTTTTTTTGTAAACTGTAGATGTGTAGTAACGTAGTTCTGTAGTAATGGTGCCTGAGATCTGAAAACTAATACATGGAAGTTGATCTGAATTCCATTATGTGACAAAGATCACAGGGCTCGTCAAAAAATTGTCACCTTTAATGTGTTTGTCCGATAAAAGGATTGTACACATGTAATGAAGTGACACTAGACAAATTCTCCACCTCAACTGTACTGTGGCTAGATTATGAATCCAGGGTCAATATAACTTTGAGTGCTCAGCAATAAATCTATATAAGTGAGCTTGTGTGTGGGTAAACAAATCACAGAAAACATGTAGGAGTTACAGAATTGAACTGGCAGGAATCCTCGGACCTGTCTGCGTAAGCTTGGACTGACTGGAGCTGGGGTGATTCTACTGCTCTGCTCCGGTGGAGTCAAGTAGATTTTCCAAGTGGCTGTGGAGCTGTAGGATTTCTCCGCTGCATAGCACCTCCAGAGAGTCTGCAGAGAGAGTACAACATATACACTGTTACTTACCACACATCCAGAAGCATAATTTAATGCTGCAGTTACTAGTTAGTAGAGTTACCTGGATAAGGGATGCTGCAGCAGGAATCTGCCTGTTAAAATGCTTCTGACGTTGCTTCTGCTGGACCTTGAGTGCAAAACCAGATCCTAAGATCCCCTGAAAAAAACAAAACATGCGTCAACTCCACCATTCCAAACAAGCAAAATAAAATGGCAGTGTGATTTTATGGGTAGCTACTCCCACAAACAGCACAAAGAATGCATAACAAACTTTTGTTTCCTTATTTAAAAGGACAAAATACTTTGTCATTGCTGGTGTTATTGACTTTTTAAAATACATATATTTTTTTAATTGGGAGAAATTATGTGAGACAACTCACACTCAGATTGGTTTGCAAATATAAGGTATTCTTACAACAATAATGAATGGAAAATGGTATTCTAACTTACAAATTAATGGGTACTGTATAGGATATTGTATGATATTGTTACTCACTGCTGGAAGAGCGAAGAAAGAAATGGCAAAAACAGAGAAGCAGGATGCAATAGTTTTGCCGATCCAAGTCTGTGGAACTTTATCTCCATATCCAATAGTCGTCACTGTGACCTGTGAGACAGAAAACTGAGCCAAATCACACTTCTGTATGCAGAGCATGCCCTCACTTAAATACCTGACCGTAAACTACTATGCACACATAGTCAACACACACCACACACATTACAAACATAATTTGTGCCTCAGTTTTCCATTCAGATTTAATTCATGAAAGATTAAGAATTATTGGAACACTATAGTATTACAAATACAAAACTGTATTCTTACTGCTATAGTATTCCTCTGTCTCCATGCCACCCTCTTTTAACACTCACCTTAACTTCCTGATGGAGAACATAATGCGTATGTGTGATGAGCACATCGTGCACACTAGTCCTTTCCCATTGGAAAGCATTGAATCAGGGGTTTCCTATGTAGATTTTGAAGACGCTGGATGTCCTCACGCAAAGCGTAAGGATGTCTAACTTCGTTTGACGGTGTTAAACTCTGTGAAATTGCAGGGAGAGCCTCTAGTAGTTGTGTGGAAGACAGCCACTAGAAGTTGTCTTAACCCTGCAATGTAAACACTGCAGTTTGTCTAAAAGAGTTACAGAGACACTGCACTCACACCAGTTCAATGAGATGACGTGGTCTGGGTACCTATAGCGTCCCTTTAATTAAGCAAATATCCCAGGGCTCTAGGCAAGGGTCTCAATCTTTCTAACTGATATACAAATATATTTACACACACACACACACACACACACAACCACGCATATGCTTATATACACAAAACACTTGGGCTTTTAGTCTCATACTCACCACTCCCCACCAGAGAGCATCAGCGTAGCTGGAGAACCCAGTCCTTCCTTCTTCATCTACTGCATCTTTTTCAGCAAGATACACAAAGTACGAGGAGAAGATTAAGCCCAGGAATCCAATATACAGCGTAGTGATCAGCTCCTGATGGAAGAAGAAATTATATGTGATTGATCAAACTGGAATGAAATGGAGGTAGACACCACTGGAGATACTGAGGAATACACAGCATAATACTGAGTAATAAATACAGGTAGATCACAGTGATATGTACAAACTTTTTTAAAAGTGCAGTTTGGACCCAGTATAATACAAGCAGGGTTCTCTACGTAGCTTTATTTTAATGACCAAAAACGCAGCAGAATTGAAAGAAGTACACACTGCTCAATCTTCAGTGATAAGAATAACACAGTAAAATGCTCAGAAACATACAAGGTTCCAGTCAGAAACACACAGGAACTCAGTAATATGTTCACATAGGTACACTAACAGTGTCAGAATTACATACAACTAGATCACAGGGAGACACATTTGACAATCTACTCAGTAGATATGGCTGGCCCCAGTGAAATACATACAGGAAACACAGCCACATATCAGAGAGATGCAAAGAATAGGGTACTCGGCGATGCACAGAGCTGGGTACACATGAGACAGACTGAAAGATACTAAGCAATACACAACGTTATGTGTGCAGAGTACTCAGTAATACACACAACTTGATCTCTTTAAACACACCAAGGTATTTAGCAATAGACACACCTAGCTCCCACTGAGTACAATAAATACTACTTAATTTCAGTAAGTAAGTATGATACTCAGAAATACAAGTCTGGTCTCACAGCAGAGTACTCAGCATTACACAGAACTAGAACCTGTGAAAAACACACAGATACACATTTGGCAATACAAATAATTAGTGCGCAGATGATAATACACAAAAGCTAATAGTCACTGAAAAAAACAACCAGCACAAAAAAGCTAACACGTCTAAAGTCTAAAGTGAAGATACACAAAAACACAACCAGGTCCAGGAACTAACACATTACACAGTGAGCACAACAAATATTAAATGGTGGCACAATTGCCAACAGTGACACTACATAGCTTATTTACTACACAAGCAAAAATGGCTAAAATTAGTAAAGTAATTGTATTGTAGATGATTTCCAAAATTTGGAATTCAATTTTACCCTAACTCTCATTCATTTTTAGCACCAGTAAATGCTACTGAGCTAAGAAAGAAATACACACGTATTTCCACAGTGTTTCCGTGCTCAGGTTGACTTCACTGGCGCTATGAGATGTCATACTTGTATACGTGCAGGGAGAAGTCCTTTAGCCCTCATGTGTCCAGATATTTAGCACTATGAGAGTTAACTTACATGGTATACACTAACTGTGCCATGATAGCTAGGCAAGAAATGTAAATAAAAAAAAACAAACATAAAAAATACAAACAGAGCAGCTATAGGATATTAGGTGTGATAGTTACACTTTTATAAAAATCTCTAAACATTATTTGTGGCTATATTGTGGAAAACATCTTTGTTAAAATGAGAACTGTGCAGAATTGACAATTAAATTAGCATTTTAAGCCAAATTAGGCTACTTGGAAACATTCTCATAGATAGCTATTATTCCACCTTGAGTATTTTAGTCTAAAATTTGCCATTTCTTTGTCAACTTAATTTGTTAATTAGCTTACACAGAGTGCACAACTGATAAAATACCCGCCATTGGTTTTAGTCATTCATACACAAGCACATGACCCGTGATGACAACAGAAAAGGCATACATACCAGGAAGGGGGACAAAGATCATACAGGGAGGCAACTTGTTCACATTGACCTACAAATTGGGTAAAACATAGGTTTGTCCTTACCTGGCGATGAATAAATACCACTGACCCCAACAGTCTCCACGTACCACCTTGTCTGTCTACATGTAGCATGCGCAGGATCTGTAGGAATCGAATACCCCTGAAAGAAGAAAGGAGTTTTATAAAGAATGCAAGACAGAGAGGGTTAAGTATTTGCTCACTTGTTAGTTATTGAGGTGACTCCCAATGGGATTAGGAAAAAAAGAGTGAACTGGTAATAAGGTTTAACAGAGCAACATTTCCATGATAGATTTTGATTTGAAGAATTTGTGCCAACATTTATTATTATTTTGTTTTGCTTTAACATGTAATTTTACATTTCCCCTGATTTGGCATAATGATTTATGGGCAGATCTATGCACAACATTTCTAACCAGGCAATTTACATGACAGGCTCTTGTAGGCACACACATCGACACCGAAAAATAAAAATGTTGGAAATAAATACATTTATTTTTATCATCAAACTTTTCCTTAAGAATAGTGTGTTTACAGTTAGAAATGATGTGGTTAATGTTAGAGAGGTGTTCAAGTTAGGTTTGTGTAGATAAGGGTAAAGTGTTGAGAGATATAGGTTTAGGATAAGAGAGGGGAGAAATTTAGGATAATGGGAGATTTACGTGTTAGAAAGAGGTTAAAGCTAGGGTTAAAGAGAAGTTATTAAATGAAGTAGCTGTAATAAAATCTTTATCACACAAACACACTTGTTTGCACTTTCAGGCTGTCTGCTTGGGGGGTGCCTTCCTCACTTGCTTTGAGCTTACTCAAAGCAGAGGTGAAGGCTGCTTTTAGAGAAGTATTGATTTAATATTTTTCTATGACAAAAATTGCTTGTGGATCATGGAGCCTGCCATGCATGCACCCTGTGCCCAATGTTTTGTTATGAAAAGTATTGGATTGACCAGGATATCATCATCAGTAATGATCTCCTTGAGACTAAGTGGTACTTAAGCGAGTACCGCTGCTGGATTAGATATAAGTAACAAATGTATTTCTAAAACTGCACTGTTCCTTGACATATCTACAAATAACTGTTATTTATATCTACCTCACACAGTCTTTTCACTTTTATGATGGATAATAGCGTTTTATGAACTATAGAAAATTAGTATGTGAGGGTGTTTCACAAAACTAGATTTTGAGTATTTGCTTCCCCTCTAATCATGTTATCAGTAATCAGTAAATCTGAGATCCAATTCTCACACTTCCCCAAGCCCAATAAACTCACCAACCTAATTGCAGATGTGGCGAAGACTTGTCCATTGGATCCTACACTAAGTACGATGATAGAGGCGATGACCACAATGAGATCTGAGAAGAAGAGAATATACACGATGGATTAAATGAGAAGCCACATCCTTACCAGACTTTCAATACTACCTGACATAATGCAGCACAAAGCACATATAAACCGAAAAATGCCATTCTACACAGCAGTGTCTGCTCTTTGGTTCTAAAAAATCAAACTCAGAATAAAGTAAAAAAAAAAACAAAGCAAATTAACTGTTACCTAATTTGCATTTGTACCCTCAAAAGCTATGAACAGAGATACGTCATAACAATGACATGGAAGGTCTATACACGTCTATCTTGAAACACATACCTACATGTATATTAAATACTAAAGGTAAAAACAAACTTATTTGTTTTAATCAAAAGGATAGGAACAGGTATTACTAATTTAATAAAGCCACTTTTTACCACAGGTCTTCACTGAACTCTTTACAGCTCTAAATTATGCATGTATCATTGTGTTCATCATTAAAATTGTAATCTAGCAACAACTATGACCAATTTTTGTTTTCAGGGTTTTCATGAGCTATGTATATGATATATTGCTGGCTTAGACCTCTATAAACTTTTTTGATCCTGAGAGTGCGCCTGGTATGGTAGACCATCATGTACTTACAGACATTGGTACATTTATCAAAATGTTGTTTTCTAAAAAGTGCTCTATGGTAAAGGTGAAGCAATCAACATGGAAGCCAAGGGAACGAGCAGACATATTCCATTGGTGACTCCTCTCCTTTTACATTTTTGCAACAATCTTTATAACAGAACAGTATGACAAATCTCCCAAGCTGTTTCCATTAGCGAACACTAGGCCATTAGCGAGTATTAGGAGGTTTGTATCCTTAGTACACTATGCAAAAGGAGCACAGCGACGCCCAAACACACAGAAATGCAAGAATATGCGGCACACTTATAATACTCACCAATATGTTACAAAATCAGTTGTTTAAGTCCTCATGAGCCACATCACAAAATTGACACTGGGAGCACTATGATAATAGGAGCACTGTGTGCCTGCCAACCAATACAGACACTGGGAGCTACCCAAACAAATGTGCACTAAGGGATTCATTACAAAACAAGCAATTGCCACATTGACCTTTTTAAAGCACAGAGCCCAGATAATTAGCCATTGCATTTCTAGCATGTTGAGGATGCTTGCGGCACATCAGCTAAAAACCACTGCATTATCCCACCAAGAGAATATGGGATTGCAGTGATTTTGAAGAGCCTGTTTTTTTTTTGTAGCTATACACCCAGTCACCTCATGTAAACTTAAAACAAACTTAAATTTTAATATTCAGACAGTATTGAAAGAGTTTGCACAAAGTTTGCATGAATTTGCAGCTCTCTAAAGTTTTAATTTAACAGAATGTCAGGGAGCATAAAGCCATAGATTCAGTACATGGGAGTGCTATGATAAAGTGCTCTTTTTTTTTTTTTTTTGCATGACCCGAGAAAAAGCACAACAGTAATGGTACATAATTAAATATTCCATATATTAACAGTTGTTTTTATATACGAAGATATTTACAGGGTACAAACACAGTAAACATTCATATGTTACCATTACACTTAAGGTTTGCAAAATAGTAGTCATGGTTTTTAATATTAATTCCCTTGAGATAAGATCTCAACCAATTTCCAGAATCCTACCATAAGTGGACATTCCCACCACATATGTAAGTATGTCCCCTTAAATCCGCATCCTCTCCAGCAAACGTCAGTTGTAGTTTTGTGCATTCTAAATAGCTTAACAGGAGTTCTGTACCATCACAACATGGTTTTAAAGGATTGTTCCTGGAGGGTTACACACATAGAAGTGTTATTGGGATGGGCAGTTGAGTCTATCCACCTGAATCTTTGCAAGGATATTCATATCATGGTTTATAAGTGATATAGGTCTGTAGTTTTAGCAGGTCTTTGTCTGGCTTTGGTATTAGTACTATGGTAGCTAAGGACATGTCGTGGTCTGTGTACCCCCTCTCTAAGCTCAGCAAATAACCTTGACAAATGAGGTATAAGTTCCTCTCTGAAGGTTTTATAGTAGGTCCCGTCGAACCCATCAGGTCCGGGAGCCTTATTCTCTTTCAGACCGGTAATGGCCTAGTCAATCTCCTCGTCTGTGATTTTGGAAGCTTGTTTGGCTATCGCCTCTCGTGGTAATTTGGGCAGTCCCAGGTCACTCAAAAATATGCGCACCCAGTCCTCCTCTCGTTCATTCCGGGTCTCGGAGTTCGGAGAGTGATTGTAAAGCAATTTATAAAAGTCAGTAAATACCGAAGCTATGTCCATCGGTTCGGTTTTAATGGATCCGTCTGCATGTCGTATAGCAGTGATATGGGAGCATCTCTGTCAGGGCTTGAGGGTCCTAGCCAGTAGGGTATCCATTTTGGACCAGGTCATCTAGAAGAAGCGCTCGTATGGAGTGTCTCACCGCCTCCAGTCGTCTAAAAGTCTCTCCCTCTGGGTGCATTTGATGCTTTTGTTCTAGCGCTTTAAGTTCTGTCAGTAGGCTATCCAGCACTTGATACTTCTTTTTCTTCTTCCTAGTCACTAATCTAATAAGAGATCCCCTTACTACTGTCTTGTGGGCCGCCCATCTGGTACTTGTCCCCAATTTGGGGTTGTTGTTTATGGCAAAGAACTCTAGTATCTCAGCACGGATCTGCTCCGTAATCTCAGAGTCTTGTAACAAGGACGTATTAAGTTTCCATGCCCACGGGGACGCCACGCAAAGGTTTCCCAGAGTGATGGTCACCTCGGCGTGGTCTGACCATGTGATGGACCCCACCGATGAGCCCTTAATCCGCGCCAGGCTACATTCATTCACTAGGAAAAGGTCTATTTTAGAATAAGTTCCATGCTGGGCCGAGTAGAAAGTGTAGTCTACTTCGCTCGGATGATGTGCCCTCCAAACGTCCACCAGGCCCACAGCGGTTACAAACCCATGGAATAATTTGTCTTGTCCTCCCCTCCCATGCGATCAAAGCACACCCCATCGTGCACTCCTGTCGACAGCTGGACATGGCACTGCGTTGACGTCCCCACCCGTTAGGATCATACCGTGCGGTAATGCCTTAATCTTGAACGTTAAGTTATCCCAGAACCCTGGATCTGGTTGATTCGGTACATAGACATTGACTAAGTGGTTTACGTGGGAAAATATACTCTTCAAGGCAAGCTTAGAAAATATTTGGGGGGGCGGGGCCAAGCCGGCGAGCCGAGCGGTCGGCTGCAAGCTGGGCTCCCGTCTAATGAGCTATACTACTACCGATAACCGCAAATCCTGAGCTGGAAACCAAACCGGGAAGCACTGACTGAGATAAGTGCGACATGCTAACAAGCCTGATACCCTCTATACGCTCCTCGGAGATCAGGAGCATGAGCTGGCTAGACGAGGCCTAGAGGTGAGGGGACTGGGGGGAAGGCGGCCGCTCTCCCCGGCCCTGCATCGGAAGGGCAGCTGCGCCAATACCCTGTCCCTCCCCCCCCCCCCCCGGACCGATGGGGGTTATCCCGGTCAAATCTTGAAAGAATACCGGCCTAATAAGGCCCAAATGATGGTGCTCCATCAACAGCGGGAAGAAATGAACTCAAGCAAAATGGCTGCCGCCACGCGCGCCCGACCTGCAGAGAAGCCTGACTTCCTCACTAAGCTGGACAATCTATTTGCAGAGTTCTGGGAGAAGATAGCGCTCAGGGAGCAGCAAGCTCAGACACACAAACCTGCTACCCCCACACTCCCACGGAAGGACCGGCAGGTTCCCAACACGGACGCACGCTCCCTCCAGCAGCCAGAGCCCAAAAATGGTGCAGAAAAAGACGCGGCAATCAGAGGGGCCGCAAACCAGCGCGAAAGACCCAGCCAACGGCGACATCTCACCGCAACAGGGACCCTGCAAAATCTGGCATACCACTAAAGCAAGCGGCGCAGACCCTGCAGACTCGACATCCCGCTCCATGCGGGGACCAGGTGCTGCTGGGGCAGCCTGGAAGGCACCCACCACGCTCCTTCCCCACCCAGAGGCAGACCCCCGAGACCAACGGGAGAGCCATACCTGCTTACCGTCATCCAGGGACTATCCCAGAGCACTGAGCTGAGGCATCGGCTGATACCGCCTCACTACCCCGGGCGCAGCACCTGCAATCATAAGGACATGTCCTCTTGTGCTGCACTCCCATACCAGTGTTGATGATGATGCTAATTTAACTTGATCTGATTGCATGTCACACCATAATCGAGGTCCTAGTTACCTGATCCTACCTACACACACTCCATGACACATTGGGGCAACCCAGGGGCCCACATCCCTAGCAGTACTATATCTGTACACCCTAAAAGCCACACACAATAGGCACACTCTATATACCTGCACATCACTATAATATTCTAACTGTGCTAGGCATACACACACATTGTTAAACAGGCACGTGGGTTGCTAGTTAACACTTATCACACCTAAGCTTACCTATACAATCTGAGCTTATAAACCATGCAACTACCCTATCTGACACCGTATTGCTATTAAAACACCAGAGTGGCTGAAAGGGATGAGGGTGCATTAAGCACTCAGTTATGCTTGTATACTTTTGAACCGTCCTGAATTTACTAACACCTGGCTGCTAGACTGAGCAAACACTCATTCATTGCATAAAGTTAATTTTTTTTTATCAGTTACTACTTCTAACAATGTGCAGAGCGGCTATATAAATCTACGGAATAAGCATGACTACTATATACAAAAAATGTGCATTTCCCTTGTATGCCATGACATTGGATAACTGTCTTGATTATGTCGGTCTGTTTTGATGTAGTGGCATTGCAGACCAGTTTGTAACTCACTGCACAAAAAATAAAGAATAAAAAAATAAATACAAAAAAAATAAAATATTTGAACTTCCCAATCCATGCACCAAGTTGCAAAATATACAAAATTGTAAAATTGTAACAATAAAGCAGTAAACAATTGAACCATACAACATGCAGCAGAAACCCTCGGACGTAGGCCTCGGCACTACTTTGGTGCCACTCAGGTGGGCATTTTACCTCGTCTCCTCAGGGAAAAAGGGTGCTGGTGCGCAAGGGAGGAGGGGTGAGTACAGGGAAATGTGACCTAAAATTGAATATGGCCCATTCTATCTTATCGGACTCTCGCAGCCTCTAAAAAGGGCATATTGAGCTACGATGTAAGTGTACACTTGTGGATCACTGGAGAGCAAGGGGTCATTTTTGTGAGGCTGATGATGATGCAGGCAGCTTCCTAAGGAGGTGCCAACTGTTACCGTACCCCTAAGTGAGGTCCCTCTGTGGTTGTCACGAGACATAGTGAGCCGCTCTTAAACAATAATTGGGAACCCTTTAAAATTGCATTTTGGCAGTTTGTATTCCGTTTTGGTTATTAACAACACTTTGTAGCTCACTCCCCCATCTGGGTAGGAATATGGATATCACATGAATTTGATATGTGAGAGCGTGCTGCTCGGGCCGGAAGCACATGAATTGTGCGGTAGCATAACATCAGCCAGGAGGTCATGTAGGCAGTCAAACTAAGGCAGCCAATGTCTAGCATATGTTATTGTACACTCTCTAACAAGATATTTGTTTTTAGTCGGTCTTTTTTTTTTTTTTTTTATTTGTCTTATTTGTGTTTTTTTTTTTTTTTTTCGTATTTTGCGTTGTTTTATATATATATTCTGCAAACCATGAGGGTTTTCAAATATTCCTAACTTCTGAAATGCATGGAGAATATATCTACAGGTTAAACACTACTCTCCCTATTACTAGCAGGCCCTAACCAGTCTGTATGAGTAATCAATATCTAGATATGCCATGGTTTAGGTGGTAGTCCTTCTAATATGGTTATTTTTTTCCTGAAACATTTCAGTGCTGGGCCTGCCCGTAATGTGTGCTTCTAGTTTCCACCAGTGAGAACCCTAGGGAAGGGCGATTATTCTGGCAACTGGAGAGCACAGGTGTCATGTATAGTGGTATAATCGTGCTATAATTAACTATAATTAACTTAACTATATGCAAGAATAAACTCAACTGTGTCCTCCTAGCCTTCGTAGTTATGATGTCCCGATGCCCAACCCCGTGCAGTGGGGATAATAGGTATGCCCACAGATGCCCCATGAAAAGTAGTATGGGATACTCATAGGGGTAGTATGCCTGCGCTATCTAGCCTTTAACCAGTCAGGGGTGCATCAGGCACCGGGGAAGTCCATATGTGTCAGTCCTCCGAGGGAAAATTCTGCGCCATTCAGAGAACTGCTGGGATTGGCTAAGCAGGGTGAGAGAACATGAATATGGCTGTCCTGCAACACCAGCAACTTAAAGGGGAAGCCCCAGGCATATCGGAGACCCAGTGCAAGGCTTCGGTGATGGGCTTCCATTCTTGGCTGCGCTGGTACAGGAAAAGGTCTGTGCCTGCATGCTTGATGGGCCCTTCTCTGCTCTTTCGAAGCAGGGCCTCCTTCATCTGGAAGTGGAGAAATCTGATAACTACATCCCTCGGGGCGTTGGCATTGGCTCTCAGAGCACGCAGGGCCCTATGTGCCCTCTTCATGTGCCATTGGCTGTCTGGGACGTCCAGCAACAGAGGCTTCAAAATGGTGAGCAGGAGATCTTGAAGGGGGCTTTCATTATCCTTCTCTGGTAGGCCTCGCAGGCGTAAATTATTTCGCCTTGATCGGTTGGCCATATCCTTTATAGCCAGTTCCATCTCGACCATGCGGGCGGTGAGGCGATTTACGTGGATGATCACCTCATTATGCGCCTTAGTGGTGTTTTCCAGGCATTCCTCTAGCCGCGCGGTTCTTGTGCCTAGTGCGAGCATTTTGGACTGTAAGACCGCCGTTGACAACTCAATTTCACCGGCAAGGTAAATGCGGACTTCAGCCAGCTTGGCCAGGATCTGTGTGGTATCACCAGAGGAGGGTTCCACATTTGGAGCTGCACGAGGTGAGGGTGGTGGGGACGCTACGACGCCATCTTGACTTTCGCCCGAGTTTCTGGGCAGCAAATAGGTTCCCGGATTCAGGTCCTTTCTTTGCATGTTTTTTTGGGTTCCACTTGGGTTTAAGTAGCTTTTGTGTGCCTATGGTTGCGTGATAAGAGCGAAGCTCTACTCAGATGCGTCCAGCTCTCTCCTGAGTCAGGTCACGCTCCCCGATAAAGCGCACTTTCATTAATAATTTAATTTGAAAAAAAACATGGCAGTGAAAAATCATCCAATTGTGCTATGCCAGCCTCTATTTTGTAACCACCCACAATTAAAATGTATACATCTTTTTTTATCAGCATTATCCTGATACTAAAAGTTTGGTGCATGGTAAAAAGTATAATTTTATGTTAGAAAAACAAAACAAAACTGTACGTCTTCTATGTTTCCAACATCTAGATTACAAAGCAGGTTTTATTTGCAAATAGTTTTTATAATTGGGTTGTCAAATTTCAGTGGCCAAGTAAAAGATTGTTTACATTTTTTAATCATACAGTTGGAAAGAGGATAAGAATACAACACAACCTTTTTTTTCATTTATTTTTTTAATCTTTATTTTTGCAATGGCAGATCGTATGGTAAAGTAACATTTTTAGGCTTATGCAAAAAGGTTTTTCTTCCTGTTGTTGTGGTTGACATGGTCGCTCTCTGCCAGGGTTTAGTTTTTAATAGTCAAAGAAGAACAATAACAGAAAACAAACAAATAACCTTGGGGAGTGTTGCTTTCAACATGTTGTGTTGGAGTGGGGTTGTGTTTGTTGCAGTGTTATTCAAGGGCTTTGTTAGCGTGCTTTTATCATAGGATGTGACATGTGCGTGGGGTGTGATCAGCATCCGAGTGTGTTGAGTTGGTAGAGGACCATGTAGAGCAATGAAAGAGTGATTATATAATGTCAGAATTACATTTTGTATTGGGTGTCATAAAAATGTAGCTGCTTTACTACATTTAACAGGTTTGCTCTAGGTATGTTTATCTAATAATCGTATGCTCTTTATGTCTACCTTGCTTTGATTGTTCTGCGACCCCTGAATCTATATAGGTTTGCCTTTTCCCCCTCCCCTCAGATTTTTTCAAAGTCAATAACTATTTACAAGTACCGGTCCACTGGACATCCCCGCCCCCAGGAGCCGTATATAGATTTATGGATAAGTGGCATTGGGCAGCACGCCCAATGGATCCCTTCCTGTCACCACTTCGGTCGAGAACCATGCCGTGTACTCCAAAGTTGCTCTAATTCTAGATTGGAAGGAGGTGTCTAGAGTAGAAATGTACCATTTCCACGTGAGAATTATTTATTTTTTTTACCAGAAGTTCCTTGTTGGTTAGGGTATGAAGCCATTCCATTTTAAAAAGGAACTTGAGTTTGGTTAAGAATAAAGTGAGTGTTGGACTGCCCGGCTGGTTCCAAACCTGAAGAATGAGTTTGCGGCCCACCGCTGCTATGATCATAGAGAAGCGTCTATTAGGTATGGGGTCACCGCGTACAGGTCCCAACAGTAGGAAACTGGGATTCAATGGTATGGGCATCATATTGTTGTTCGTTAAGTATTGTGTAACCTCTCTCCAGAAAGTCTGGATCATGGGACACTCCCACAGACAGTGATACATATCTGCTTTGTTGTGGGTGCATTTAAAGCAGGTAGAGGAGTCCTTCCTTGCCATGAGATGCAGTCGATGTGGCGTGAAGTATGCGTAGTGTGTGGTTTTCAGGAACATGTCTCGATACGTAACCATGGGGAGCAGTTGACTTTGAGTGTAGTGTGAGTTGAGGATGTTCTTAGGGGTGATGTCGGGGAAATGAGTCTTCCATTTCCCCAGATCAGTTTTTAGTGTGTTCCAATCGGGTGTGTATCGTAGAAGGGCATAGAGGGTAGAGATGGAGTAAAATGCTGGGTTTGTGGTACATAAAAGACGATCCAGAGAGTTACTCCAGTCAGAGTGTGAGGTGTTTACTGACTTTGTAAAAATAATGTCGTACTTGAAAGTATGCATACCAGGTTATGGGAAGGTCCGGGAAGCGCCCCCTCAGGCACCCCATGGTGAGAAATGTGTTTGTGTCAAAATCTACAAAGGAACTCAGAGACCCGAGACCCTGCCTTGACCACATTGTGAATGGATATGTGCTGGATCCGTCCTGGAACTCGGGGTTCCAGAGCAGGGGTAGGTGTATGGAGCATAGCGGGCTTGCCCCCATGCTGGCCCGAGCCATCTTCCAGGCCTTAATCGTGACAGCCAAGAGAGGATTTGAGAGAATGTCATCCGAAAGTAGGTTGTGTGATGTGTGTAGGAGTACTGGCAGGGAATACGGCTGCGCCAGAAACGATTCCAGGGCTAGGTCTGAGTATCGTGCAACACAACATTTTTAAAAATCCCCAACCTGCCCCTCTCCCCCACCAAACCTGCTCCTATGGGGTTATAAGTGGATAGCGTTTACAATTACGCGATACGTCACCTTCCCTCCAAAACTCTATGCAGATACAAATTGTATGTTAAAAAAAATTCTGACATGGTAATTCACTGAAGTGAGAATTCAAGTTGAATTTCAAATTTAAGGCCAAAGAAGCTCAGTTGAAAGTTCAGCTACTTTAAGCCTAAATGGGAAATTCCCCTTGAATTCTCACTTTAGTGAGAGCCTAGTATTGCAATATCTGGGGTCAAAGGAATGACAAGATTTGTAATGGAAGCCATGAAAGTTTTGACCTCTTTCCAAAACAGTCTCACCTCGGGACAGAATCAAAAATAGTGATAAAAAGCTAACTCCCCTCCACCACTTTTCAGGCAATTTGAAGATTTAGTCTAAGTGTGTGTTGGTGGCTGTGAATATATATATCATATATATGATATGTGGGTATCAAGATAAGATTATGAAGTCTAGTTGAGACTGAAAGGATGCCAGATAAATCTAAGGCAGGAAAATGAGTGGTCCATTTTCATGGGCCTAAGAAAGTGGCATCATTGGAAATTAAAGTGTGAGTCTAAGCAAGAAAGAGGCTAATTTAGTATGAAAGGCATACCTCACAAGTGTCAATATTTAGGAGGGACAGTCTCTCTGTCCCTCTTTTCTATCCTTATGTCCCTTTTTTCTGTACACCAATAGGTGGCCAACTTAGTGCCCTCTAGCTGGTGGTGGGCTGGGGGAGAATTGAGTCAGAGGCGGTTTCCTCCCTGCTTCCTTGCGCACCCTGCACTGATGTTGAGAGACGGGTTATGATATCACTCCGGCCCTGGCATCATTAAAGAGTGTGCGAGGGAGCAGTGCAGGGGAGCACAAAGATTACATGATTCCCACTGGACCCCAGGGAAAAGATCCCCACTGGACACCAGGAAAATTATCCACTTCAGCTATCCCAAAGGCCGGGAGGCTGAGTGGACTTAAATAAAAAAAATAAAAGAGAATGTGTATTTGTCTGTCAGTGAATATGTGTAAGTGATGTGTAAAATCAGTGAGATTGTGCATCAATGAGTGTGTGTGTCTGTCAGTGTGTCAAATCAGTAAGAGTGTCTATCAATGTGTGTCAAATTAGTGAGTGTTAGTGTCTGCCAGTAAATATGTAAGTGAACAAAAATAAAATTAAAAATTTATACGACTAAAAGTGAGTGCTCACTAAATGACCCCATCCCTAAGATTTAAAAGTACCAAGCAATAATAACACAAAGAAGCCCACCCAACCGAAAATAAAGTTGACATTTTTCTGGTTGGGTGTGCTACTGTACATTATTATAGAATATGTATGTGTCTGTTAGTGTCTGTCAATGAGTGTGTCCTCTGTGTGTAAATGTGTGTGTCAGTATTCTCTGTGTGTAAAAGTGTGTGTCTCCGTGTCCTCTGTGTGTCAGTCCTTATGTGTTGAGGTTGAGAAATACTGCTGTGAACTATTATAAAAGTGTTAGAAAATCAGTCTGCGTAAAAAAGAGATACAATGTTCTTGTTCTAAATTACATTTTAGTTGCAAATAATTAGTACTAAATCATCAGAAACTTCTCAGAAGAGTCCCACCTCTGGACTCACCTCTACTCACCCCCTTCAAAATTAAAGTGTCTCTCTTTGTCCATTTGACATATTTGAGCTATGCTTTTGGAAATGTGAAGCAGTCAATAGAGTGTGCCCAGTCCAGGTGTGGAGCTACTGGTGGTACCACTGCTCCAGGGCCCCAGCGGACCAGGGAGTCCAACAATGCCTTTTGCTCCCAAGAGCTGCATGGGAACCTTCCTAGTCATGCTGACACTACCAGAAGATCCAGTGTCAAACTAGAGGCAGGGCTGCAGTAAGGCTCACTGGGCCCGGTGGGAGACAGTGCACACACAAGGAGGAGAGCTGACGGTGAGTCAAGGGTATATGTGTGTGTGTGTGTGTTGTGTGCACATGGGTCAGTGTGGATGTGTATGTGTGCAAATGCTAACACTATAAAAAAACACACCACAGGATTTAAAAGTCAACACTGTACACAAAAACATCCTTGTGTGCAAACACCAACACTATACACAAACACACCCCTGCATTCAAATGCAAACACAACAACATCAGTTATATCCACAAATATACAAACATTCACACATTCCATACAAAAACATGCCTACATTCACACACAAACTGCATACACATACAATCCATCAAGGATTAGAAAATGGTAGATCTACAGCTGACAAAGAGCGCACCTAAAATATTTTTTTGGACCAGGAGTCTCTTTACAATTGTTCATCTACTGGTCCCGTCATTAAAGGTCAATTGAGATATATTAAAATTATAGATTTTACAAAGCAACTGACTTGGAGATAGCTGAAGGAAGAAATATATTACATGGGGTATTTGTTGTAGAGTTGTTAACAGGTAAGCACGCACCATTCTTGTTGAAATATCCACACAGTACCATGCACGTTTTAAAAAATGGGGACCTTCTTACCAATAATTGAGATGGGTTTCCGGGCAAAGCGGATCCGACCCTTAAATCCAACGTATTTGCTGCGACAGCCAGCTGACCAGAGTCGCACAAGATATTCAGCACCAAAAAACACGACCAGCACAATCTCCTGCAGCAGAGAGGGACATTTTAATTAAAAGGACAAAAATGATAGAGTCCTTTAAATTATGCTTTACACAAGTGCCATGTACGATGTATGATTACCACACAAGAAAGTCAGTGAATGAAATAACATGTGCGTGGTGTGTATTCCGTGAGAAAAGTGAAACATCAAACTTTGATGTTGGCAGAAGAGAATAAAACTAGTGGCCATTTAGTGGTGCTAAAAAGCTGTTATTTAAAAGTATACAACTGGTAATTGTGTATAAGCGCAGGTAACTTTTTTTTTTCTTTTTACTTTGGGGCTGAATATTTTAGCCAATGCAGACATCCTCCCAATGTAATTTGTCAAAGTGTTCTAAAACAGGTTGACAACTTACAGGGCCCTGCAGAGCAAGCATGACCATAAAGCATAATCATGACACATGAAGGGTTAAGCAGGGTCATGACTCATGAAGAGCTCCTCTCACTGTGATAGTGTCAGCTAAGTGCTCTAATCCAATAAGCATGTTTATGTATTGAACCTGCTTAGATCATTGAAGACATATAGCTTCTCGTGCAGGAGAAGACCAGATGTGGTGCGGGCACCCAGATAAGTTGTCAAACTGGTCTAAAATGGTTTGAAAAATTACTATGTGAGGATGTCAGGGCATGCCTGGCATAATAATTACTACAGAAGCCATAGTGCTAATGTTACGTGGAGCATTCATTTGGGAAAACCCTTAATGATTTTGACTATGACCAGAAAGCGCCAAAGGGTATTGGCTGGCTTAGGTGTTGGTGATGATTACATTTTTTGACCCTGCATTTGTACTAAAATCCTCTGTTATTTAAAAGTCTATATTGGTGTTTGAAATAGGAGTGCCTAGACCAGGGGTGCCCAAAAGGTAGATCCCCAGATGTTGTAAAACTATAGCTCCCACGATGCTTTGCATGCCTTTAGATTGCTGTAGAATGACAAAGCATCAATGAAGCTGTAGTTCTACAGCATCTGGGAATATACCTGTTGGGCACCCCTGGTCTAGACTAAAACAGTTATACATTTGCAAAATATTGCATAATGCACATACATCTTACTCTGCCCTTAGCATTCACACATACACTGCAAGACTTAACTGTCTGCACACTACGTAATCTGTGTTACTCACCATCCAGAATAGAGTTCCAGTGGCAAATTCTGAGTAATGTTCAATGGTGGATAGGACGCTGAATATCAAACAGATGAGAACAAGGAGGAACCTGTGCATTGAAAGAGAGAAAGAGTGAGAGAGAGAGATAAGAACTTTAGGGAAAGACTCTGAGAAAGCCTCTCTTTGCGTCCAAACATAATGAAAGCCACTTTCACTGTGCTGCCACTATTTTGCTAGCTAGACTCTACAGTTTAATTGTTGGTAAACTGAAATATAAGATATATACCTCCCTGTCATAGATGCCACATTACAGGACCACATATTTAAGCCCCAGGAAGCAGGATGACTCAAGTAAGTTTATTTTAATCTCATAAGAGCAGACACTAGGTCGCCATAGTAGGAATTTGCCAAAAATGGGGTACACTGATTCTGTAGCAGGCTTATGCAATGTATACCTTATATTAATTCCCATTATTTATGCCTGACCTGTTAGCAGTGAAGCTAATTTAACCCCTTAAGGACCAAACTTCTGGAATAAAAGGGAATCATGACATGTCACATATGTCATGTGTCCTTAAGGGGTTAAAGCTAAGCGAGTTCGCTAAATTCTGCAGTTGGTTCCAGCAGCATCCTAATAATCTATACATATATATATATGTAAAGGCAGAGCCTGGAGTTGTGGGAGGGGCTAGTGCTGACATAAGAACTCACCTATCAGCACTAGAGCCGGTTCGTGAAGAAGGTCCTGCAGCTGCCGGACACCTAACTGCTCCACGTGAGAGTTTCCCTCGGTAATAGTCAGTGACCGGGAGATCCCCTCTGACTTCCCGGGGTCCCCAAGCACAGAGGTATCACTAAGTAGCCCCAAGGAAGAGACCCCCCATGAACAAGGTTCACGGCGGGTAGCGGCAGTCCCTTGCGTTCGTTACACGGTCTGGGTTCGTGTTAAATCTATCAAGTTAGGGATTACACCTCACCATAAGCACGGGCTATTATGTTTAAAGTTTCCTATCGGTGTGCCATGTTCGGCACTTCCCTTCATTACATGCTGTCAGGGAAACTCAAACCTGTGTATTCCGTTATTTACTATCACTTAGGCTAGTCTCAGCGTTACTACTATCTTCAGATTACTAGACGATATCGGCACCTGGTGGCCTGGTTAGACAATTACAGGTAATAACTTCAGTGCTTAATCACTTCTGTGCTTTAACGTATGTTAAGTTTATGTGTGTTAATTTTCCCTGAATAAGGGTAGTTCTGGTTTTCCATCACTATGATTAACTACGAGGTCTGTTTTAAGCATCATAGTTCCTGAACATTACAGCCATAGTCATGTTAACCCTGCATTATCATTCATCACCCCAGGCTCTATAGGTCTGTAATTCGTGATACAGTTGCATTTCAAGGTCCAGTATCTCTTTTTCCTATTGTTGGTACGGGCATTTAAAACTATACATGCTTAGTTCTAACGTGAATTCGCTCACTTAACAAACACGTTTGTGGTAACAATTGTAGAGCTATGGGGGGGTGTATAGGAGTATTTTAGATACATTGGTATATTAATATGACTCCCTGCATGTTATTGTTGGTTATAGACTTCTTTCGTCTTCCCCCGGTATACATCTTACGGTTTGGTTACATAAGATACCAGGACATGCTAAAGGTGTGTAACATGTCACTTTGACGCTACTTGTAATCTAACGGGCATCAGATAATCTTTAAGTTCTACATATACCATTGGTATATACCACAGATAGGTATCATTACTGACTTCAGCCACTTTGGTGTTCTAGGCATAAGCACGGCCTCATTTCTCTACACAGACTCAAATAAAATGTCTCATAGCATGTTTCATTATTATTTTAGACTCTGGAGGGTGTCGCAGTGACACTGCCCACGTATCAGCCACTACGATTGATAAGTCTTGCTTGAGAACTTGTGAAAACTGTTTAAATTCTTTCTAAATCTACAAGGTAGGCCATTACTTTTATGAGAGAAGTTGTATTATGATAACATTTTCTGACTCAGACAAGATTCTCCTTTCCACATACCCTTAGGTGCTCGAATAATTACCGATACATCAAACACTTGGCATACAAATTCAATTCAGTACATACAGATAAGTTTCGCCCATTAGGATATATGGTTATTTCCCTGTTTCTATCAGTCCTTTAGATTAGTAATATTACTGGCTATTGGGGTAATAGGTGCCATATTTAGCTTTCTCTGGCCTTCTATAGTCTTCAGAGTATGAGAACACCCATCCTCATACTCTGAGGTATTCGGCCATCGGTCCAACGCACAGTTAGCCGCCTCAACAGTTACATAGCGAGGGCCTAACTTGTCACACCCAACTCTGTTTTCTCTTGATGTCACAGAGAGGCCAACATCCCAACACTACGTTCCGTGGTAAATAGGCCCTCGGTCCAACTCATAGATAGAGTCCCTCAAGCATCTTGGCATTAGTAGGGCCTCACATGTCACCACTTAGTGAATGTTTTTGCCACTTGGCACTATTTAGCAGCCAGTACCCTGGAGACGAGATCCTTATTTCAATTCTCATTTTTAGTATGTCACAAGTTCCAGAAGGGGGAGATGAGCTTTCACTCCCTAGCACCCCAGCTAGGACGGGTTCACCATCTGGGAGACGTGAATCGGCCAGTCCTTCATCTATCAGATCTTGGACTATACCACGCATTCAAGCCTAACTTAGAAGAAGAAGCATTCCATTCCTGGCTACTGCCAGGAAAGCAGAATTATTTAGATTAATGCAGACACACCGACAACTCTGGCACAGGGGAAGGGTCTAGTGGGAACATCAACATGCCTGACTTACAGACCATGATGAATTCTCTTCTATCATCCATGGGACAAATTAGAGATAGGATCAACCAATTTGAATCTGGCCAATTGGCAACAAACCCAACATTGTCTGATGCTACATCTCTAGCAGCTGCTACGGCTATATTACAGGGTAATGTAGCTGACCCTATATCCCCGATTTATACACTCATGAGTACAGCAGCACATATATCCCGGAAGGTAAGGATATGGTATGTACCAACTTGCCACAGAGGAGAGAGAAAATCGATACTTATATGCATAAGCTGGTGGACCTAGCGCACAAATACAGCGGCTATGCCTTCTATGACTATCAGAGGACATTTTTGGCTTAAGCAGCAGCAACTCTGGCCCAGTGTAATACGGTCATTAACTGGAGTAAACTGGATACAGTTGTTCTGTAGGCATTTCGCTGGCCTCAGGACTCCAGCCTGTGCTGTGTGTTTCTCAACCTCCCACGCGACAAATCTCTGTCCTAATGACGCCTCTGGTTCCTGCCAACAAAAGTCATAAAGGATAAACTTGGCAGACCAATTGTGTTCCTTGGCAAATCCCAAATATGTAATAATTTTAATGCAGGTGCTTATGGGCATAGTGCCTGTAGGTCATTTGCATATCTGTACCCTATGTTTCTGAGCACATTCCCAAAAAATGTGCCCCAATTAACTACATTCCAAACAGTATTTCACATCTGTTAACATTATTAAGTTGTCTCAACTGTTAGCATCACACCCATCTCCGCAATTAATGGATTTCTTGGTTTCAGGGTTTTCTGATGGGTTCCACACTGGTATCTTAGCTTTATTGACCGGAATTTTGGAATGTAAAAACTTACAGTCAGCTATTAATGACACAGGTTCTGTTGATACACTGTTGCTACATGAGTTGAATCAAGAGTTTATCCTAGGCCCCTTTCCCACATCCCCTTTTCTACTTGGCATACAAACCCAATAGGTATTGTCATGGGTAAACACTCATTAAAAAAGAGGCTAATTATAAACCTGTCCGCACCTCACTCCTCCACTATCCCCAGTTTAAATTCTTTAATTCAATCCGAAGAATTCTCTCTACAATATGCCACAATAGATAATGCGGTTCAAGCTATCATGTCAGCCGGGTTTGGGGCATGGTTGAGCAAGACAGACATTGTCAATGCCTGTAACCCCTTAGTGACCAGGCCATTTTTCAATTTTATTACCGTTAAGGACCAGGGCTCTTTTTACATTTCTGCAGTGGTTGTGTTTAGATGTAATTTGCCTCTTACACATTTACTGTACCCATACATATTATATACCATTTTTCTCGCTATTAAATGTTCATTCTAAAGATACCATTATTTTCATCATATCATATAATTTACTAGAATAAAAAAAAGTAAAATATGATTAAAAACAAAAACAAAAAACACAGCTGGCCATCATGCACCCATGTCCCAGTTGGAACATGTCTGAAGCCGGCCAATGTAATTCACCTCCATCAAACTGTATGTTTTTGAAAAGTACACACCCTAGGGCATTTCACATGGTGGCATTTCAACACTTTACATGCACTAATTCTACCACCAGTCTCTGTCAAAGTTTTTGTGGTGTTATTTTTCACTCACACATTCTACTTTGTGCATAGATTCTAAGCTCCTGTTAGGTGTTAATGCCAAAGGACACCCCAATATGTACTCGGCATCATCTCCCGAGTACAGCGATAACACTCATGCATACGTTTGTCGGCTTCACTGGGGGGTGCAAAGCAAAATGTCTGATATGCGTTTCAAATTTTACATATCTTGTTTGCCTATCTTCCTTTTGGGGGCCTTATCAGATATCCCAATGTATTTTCTTGCCATGAGCGTGCATATATTTGAAAAGTTTACACCCCACAGTAGTTGAAGAACATCTGTGGAGGTAACTGTTCAATCCTCAATTTTACACACGCACACCGCTTTTTGACTGTGATTTAGGAGAGCCCGTTATTGGTTATTGCAAGAAAACACCCCAGGTTGTTTTCTGCGAGGCCTCCTAAGGACACCCATGCCCCCCATGCATAGGTCTGCCAGGATTTTGGGAAGGTACGGTTACAATTGTATGACTTGCCATTTGAGTTGAAATTGAGAGTATGTCTTCTGATAGGCCTATCTTTAGCTTGGGGCTTATCACATACCCCAGTTTTATATATCGCCACAAAAGGGTACATACTTGAAACGTAGACACCCCGAGGTATTGCATGTGGAGTGCTTTGATGCAACTTTTTTTTAGCCAGACAAAAGATAAAAAAAGTTGAAGAACGTGTGTGGAGGTAACTGTTCAATCCTCAATTTTACACATGCACACCGCTTTTTGACTGTGATTTAGGAGAGCCCGTTGTTGGTTATTGCAAGAAAACACCCCGGGTTGTTTTCTGCGAGGCCTCCTAAGGACACCCATGCCCCCCATGCATAGGTCTGCCAGGATTTTGGGAAGGTACGGTTACAATTGTATGACTTGCCATTTGATTTGAAATTGAGAGTATGTCTTCTGATAGGCCTATCTTTAGCTTGGGGTTTATCACATACCCCAGTTTTATATATCGCCACAAAAGGGTACATACTTGAAACGTAGACACCCCGAGGTATTGCATGTGGAGTGCTTTGATGCAACTTTTTTTTAGCCAGACAAAAGATAAAAAAAGTTGAAGAACGTGTGTGGGGGTAACTGTTCAATCCTCAATTTTACACACGCACACCGCTTTCTGACTGTGATTTAGGAGAGCCCGTTGTTGGTTATTGCAAGAAATCACCCCGGGTTGTTTTCTGCGAGGCCTCCTAAGGACACCCATGCCCCCCATGCACGGGGTAAATGTAACAACATCCCCCCCCCAAAAAAAAAAAAAAAAAAAAAATGACACCAAAAAGAAAAACTGAACGGCAAATGTTAAAAAATAAATTAAAAATGGGCCAGCGTGTGGTATCGTTTGAAGCAGTCGCCAATGCAGAGTCCAGGCTGCCCAGGGCAATCAGGACAGTAATATACACTGTCTTTTCTCTGCCCCCTCTTAGAACAGACCCTGCATCTTTTTTGGGGATTCTGCTTTGCCGCAGTAGGGGGAATTTTAAAAATAAAATGTGTAGCTCCAACTCTGCTCTCTCCCATCACCGCCCGGGGAGCAGGTGCATAACGGTACAAAATCCCCGAAATTATCTGAAGCTGAAACTGTAAAAATCTCAGTTGCGGTGTTTGCTTGGTAGATTGCAACCTTTTTGTACCAGGCCCTTGTCTTTCGTATAACTAGGTAGGGCTGCAGCAGCTCATCTGCCAGATCAACCCCACCCATATGACGGTTATAGGCTTTGATGCACACTGGCTTCCTCGTTCTCTCAGCTCTGCCACGTACAGGGACCTCCACAGTCCCCTCAGTGTGGATGGTGGTAAGAAGGTACACATCCTTCTTGTCTCTGTACTTAACTGCCAACAGCTCCTCTTGGCGCAGAGCTGAGGTCTCCCCCCTTCGTAGCCGGGTGCGTGCAAGTTGTCCTGGGAAACCTGTGCTGTTCTTTTTAATTGTGCCGCAAGCTACTGTATCAAAACAGTACAGTAGCTTGAACAAAGGGACACTTGTATAAAACTTGTCAGTATACAAGTGGTACCCTTTGTTCATCAGGGGGAATATCAGGTCCCAGACAATCTTGCCACTGGTTCCCATATGTTCTGGGCAACCTGGAGGGTCAAGGTGGCTATCCTTTCCCTCGTACACCCGGAAGGCCTGAGTATACCCAGTCTCGCTATCACAGAGCTTATACATCTTTACACCATACCTAGAGCGCTTGGAAGGAACATACTGCTTGAATCCCAGCCTTCCCTTATACTTCATCAGGGTATCATCCACGCATATATTCCTTCCAGGTGTATAAGCCTCTGCAAACCTGGCAGCAAAGTGGGTAATCAGGGGGCGGATTTTATACAGCCTGTCAAACTGGGGATGCTCCCTAGGGGGACACAGGCTGTTGTGGCTGAAGTGCATGAAATGCAGAATCATTTCATACCTCTTCCTCGACATACATTGGGAGTAAATGGGGGTAGAGCAGATGGGGCTACTGCTCCAGTAGGAGCGGATGGAGTGCTTCTTTATGATGCCCATCAGCATAGTCAATGCCCAGAATCTTTTAAATTCTGGCACATCGATGGGGGCCCATTGCTGCTTTGCCAAAAAAGAGTCCGGATTTGTAGCTCGGAATTGATGGGCATATAAATTAGTTTGGGCGACAATGTTCCCCAATACATCATCGCCCAGAAACACCTCCATAAACTGCTGAGGGCTAAATCCTGTGACATCCAAATTAATGCCAGGATTTGCAGTAAAGGATGGGATGTCTGGCCTCTGGCGATGAGGCACTACCCACTCCTCAGCAGTTCTGCCAGCTGGAGCAGCACGTCTCCTTCTGGCAGGGGGACTAGCAGGCACAGATACAACATCACCAGATACATCACTAGCAGCAGACACTGTATCTAGTGATGATGTATCTGAGCACCTGGCAGGGTCAAAGACGCGTCAGACTCTAGCGCAAGGGTGGCATATGACTGCTCAGCGCGGGTTGACTTCCGTGACCCATGTGCCATGATCACAAACACTTTACTTAGTGAGCTGTCAAAAAAAAAAAAAATAACCCCTGAAAAAATGAACAGACAGCAAAATAAGTGATGCTGTGCAAGAGCCTGTGATCTGTATAGTGATCACTGGCAGGACAGGGGTTAATCGTTCTGAAAAGAGCTTTTGGGTCTCAAAAAAGATCACAAAAAAATGAACCCCTAAAAAAAAAAAGGCACAAACAGCAGAAAAGTGCTGCTGTGCAAGAGCCAGTGATTATAGTGATCACTGGCAAGACAGGGGTTAATGGCTCTGAAAAGAGCCTTTGGGTCTCAAGATTTTACAAATCCCTACCTATAAATACCTAAATCTCTCTAGCTAAACCACAGATCTCTCTCCCTCTCTAAAACACAAGTGAAGAGAGGGAGGCAGATCCACACTAATCAGAGAAATGGGGAACACACTTGGGATGAAATTGCTAATGTGGCAAGCTGTGATTGGATGACCCCAGCCTGCCCCTTATGATGTGGCATGCTAGGGACGCCCCCAGAAGCCCCATGATTCACTGCCTTTAGAAAAACGGGGGGGGGGGGGGGGGGAGTTAATATTGATCCTTTTATTTATTTTAGATTTATTTTTTTATATATATTATTATATATGCACGGAGTGCCAGGACCCCTCAAGGCACCCATCACATGCAGAGCATCACTGCTATACTATCAGAGCTTCCAGAGCTCAAAATAGGTGCAGTCGTACCAGGTACGTCCAAGGTCATTATGGACTGTTTTCTGCCAGACGTACCTGATACGTCCGCAGTCGGGAAGGGGTTAAGTTACTCCCGATTCACCTTTCATTATGGCATCTCAATGGAGAAACCAGTATTATTTTTTCAATAAGCTAACATTTAGTTCTAAAAGTAGCCCAAAAATAACTCATGTAGATGTCCATCAGTTCTTCACTATATGGACAATTTTATCACCGTAGAGAGTAATGCTAGTACACCACATAGTCTACAAGATGCCTTACAACTATTTGAGTGTCCTGGTTTCTCCTTCCAAAACAGAGGGTCCCAACATCATTACTTGCGACTGGGTCACTCTAGTCATTGCTGGGTTCGTTGAATTTTGCAATGAGGATCATCCCTCAGGGCAGGTCATTCATTTCTAGGCTTCTCTGTTTCTTACCAGGTCTGCCCTCCGAGGACAGTAGGGTTTCTCTTGATGGCCAGGCCACATCAGATTTGCGGATGTGGCAGAAATTTCTATGTCAGTAGAATGGGAAATCAATGTTCATTCCTCAATTTTCCAACAATTCCCCAATGCTCTGCTTAGAAGCCGCGGCTTCCACCGGCTTTGCAGCAATTTGTGGAGACCACTGGCTTTGTGGTGTACTGCACCTCTGGATTTAAGACTGTGTTAAAGGGAATCCAGAGGTGCAGTACACCACAAACACCTCAGAGATTACCAATCAGTGGGAGCTTGTTCAGGTCTCTATCAGACCTTTTGGATAAGTCACCATTCGAACCAAAGACCAATCAAACCTTAAAAGCTGCTATATACTTAGCTTTTTACGGGTTCCAGGGAGTTCACTACCATCAACGCTTCTGAATTAAAGACTTGCCTCAAGATCTTACATATCAGCAAATAAGAAGACCACTATGTACTCTCTCTGCAACATACCAAGACCAGTCAACCAGTAAATGTTCCTTATTACCCCACATTTAAACCAATGGTGTCCAATAAAGACACTAGATATATATCTACACAACTTGCAATCACCTTCAAATCAACCTTTACTTACCTTACAGGGGGCCATTCTCACTACAAGCAAATTCATGCTTTATGTTAGAATCCAATTAATGAGACTAGGTCTTAACCCCTTACACTATTCCAAACACTCCTTCAGGAAAGGTGCGGCATCGGCAGCCTCCCACAGGAACATCCCTACCCATATTATAAAGTCATTGGGGCGCTGGAAATCTACAGCCTACTGTAGATACATTCCTCAACCAGAGAAGGAAATTAGACAAGAATTCCAACATTTAGCATTTTGATATTCTATATTGTAGTAATGTGATTGTTGATTGAATAAAGTATTTTTGGCATACATCCTTTTTGCCCACTTTATTAACAGGTCTACTGATACGACGGTTTCGGCACACCACAATCGGATGTTGTATACCTCTACATGTATCATAAGATATCAAGTACAAGATACGGCTTTATTGCCCTGAGCACAAATGTAAAGGTCGGAGCCTGGAGTTGTGCGAGGGGCTAGTTCTAATATAAGAACTCACCTATCGGCATTAGACTCCTACTCGGTATCGCTTTGTTTCGTGCCCCTCCCACCACTCCCCCTTTTAAATTACTTATTTTATTCTAATTTCCTTTCTTGGTGGGCCCACTTTATTTACAGTTCTACCGATACGTCGGTTTCGGCACACCACAACCGAATGTTGTATACTTTATTGCCCTGAGCACAAATATATATATATATATATATATATATATATATATATATGTATATGTATATATATATATATATATATATATAGTAATCAAAAAAACTTAATTAAGTCATTTTGTAGAGCTGTACCTAGTGAAACATAATCTATCTGTGTTTCTGTATGAAACATAAAAAGGCAATAGGTAATAATAATGCACATATTTATGAGACTAGAAGATTCCCATATTGTACATTAATTTGTATTCCCTCGATTTAAGCCGATTTCTTTTCTCTTTTTTTCTATCTATTTACCGGCTTTAATGTTGATAATATAAATCCAGAAATTAAGGATTCTTATTTTGCCCTGTTCTATGCATTATCTCTGTTCTCTGCCTGTCACAGAGCTAATGCAGTCTGACAGAGCAATCTAATCACACAGTGATTACAGCACAGGTCTATGGTGACCAGCTTTGCCTGTGACCACATGACTAGACTGATCAGAAATATTAAACAATAAACAAATATTCAGCTGGTTTATTCATATGCCTTGGGTATGCAGCTCTCATGTAGAATACTGCTATCATGGTAAGGTAGAGGGATTTTCCCAAACTAGGAAACTGTGTACATCAGGGGTAGTGAACCTAATGCATCTTTCTTGATGGAAACATTTCCTTACTGCCCACCAGTTTTTGCGCAAATGCAGAATATTTTTTAGAACGGAGAGTGTTAAAAAAAAATTACAAAAATGTACGTACATTTATCTTTTTATTTCTACTTTATGCATGATTATAATGTTTTTAACTTTATAAAGTTTAATGAGAAAACAATAAAGGTAAATTGAAATTACCTTTAACTAGTGGTTAATGAGATCCTTGAGGCTGATGCTGCGAGACTAAATATTTGATATCTACTTCGATTTTCGTAAGGAACAAACAAAGGTCTCCTTTTTCAGTGATATTCAGATGATTTCTCTGTTTGCTCATAATATGATTTCTCATCCGTGCATCAGCTCTTCTCCTCTCCCTTCTCAATCCCCCCTGCCTTTTCTACCTTCCTTATAGCAATGCCCAGAAGGAAGGCTGAGCTAGGTAGCCCACTTACTATTATTAGCCAACAACAATTCTCTCCTCTTCCTTTTTATATTTTTTATTTTCCTTCTTTCTCCTTTTTACAAGTACTCCCCTCCCTGCTATCGTGTATCCCCTTACCTACTCCAACTCCTCCCCTTCCTCTACGCGTGTGTTACACTGGTTCATGCGCGCACGTGCGCGTTCAGGCACATACACTCGCACTTTCATGCACTCGCATCTGCAACCTTGCACTTCCTGCTTACCACTGAATGCGCAAGAGATGAATAGAGCGTTCATCTCTCTGGATGGAGGGAGGATTCTGCTACCGCCCACCTGGAATCCTAAAACGCCCACTAGTTGGCGGTAGGGACCAGGTTGATGACCCATGGTGTATATATTTTGATTAATGTACTTAATATACTTGGGGCTTTTTTTAGATCTACAGAGTTATTTCTCCATACGAAGTTGAGAAACACTGATGTAGGTTAATATGTATCACCATCAGCAGTTAGTATCAATAATGCTATAGATGCAGATATTTTCCTAAGTTAACCACAACATAAAGCATCTCCCCACAGTGCTTCTTCAAAGTCTTATACTAAGACATTAGCACAACCCACGCACACCTATTGACACCTGTGATGGTATGGCTTATGATGGTAGGAGAGACAACTTACCTTCCCTTTCCCTCCTTGTTTAGAAGCCTGTTGACACCAGGGGTTTGCTTTGGATAGCCCATGACAGTAGCCACCCATATACAAATAAACACTTACAAACTTACACACATACATAAACAGACACACACTGGCAGTTATACACACACACACATACACACAATACACATTTAATTGTAATACACTATCAACTACAACATTAAAACCAATGACAGGTGGGGGCGTGCTTTGGCGGCTGACCTGGACAGACGCTCAATCAATCGGCTTGGTGCATTCACTCGTTAAAACAACGATTTTTCGTAATCCTAGTGTTGGGAAAAGACATCTTCCAGGCATATACTTGGCCAAAAAAGTAAAATGCAATACCCGTATCAATATCGTCAATCTCCTCCGTCAAGCGCATGTCCCGTATGGTTCCAAGACGCCCACAAACCTAGAGGATTAATCAGATTCCACTGAGGATCTCACCCTGGATGGGGGTACTTGCAGAATTCTGCATTACTTGCCACCACAGATGGCTCCAAAGAATGCAGATTCCAGGCCTGTAACAGCAGCGATAATGAAAGTCATGCTGGGTGACCAGAAAATAATTCAGGTGGATGTAGCCAAGCTCTGCACCGAACTCACAGGCCTTGTCGTCTGTCTGAGAGTGGTGGAAGCTTCCTCAGAAAAGCACATGCAATCCATCGTTGAGCTCCAACTTGAGATACAAACACTTCAGAAGCAAGACAAGTTTGAGCAGTGCTTCACTATGTTGGAAGGCTAAACAGCGCCATAACAATCTAAAGGTCTATGGTGCCTCAGGAAAAATTCCCACGGCAGAATTCCTGCATCTGCTGCAGAAATTGATGGGGGCACTGTGAATGCCTAGACAGGCCAGAAGCATCACCCTAAATGGAGTTTTCAGGGTTCCAAAACCCCAGAGGACACCGGAGACAGCTCTCAGTGACCTTGTGTTGCAGTTTCATAATAGCGCAGATAAGGCAGCATTTTTGGCTGTTCTTACATCTTTGAAAACATGGCTCTATCATTTTACATAGACCTATTGGGAGACACTCTACAATGCCCTTCACAGCCATGCTTCAGAGCCACAGCATCAGATACTGATCGCCACAAACTTAACAAGTAATGCAAGGAGAGAATGTTCACTCTGTCTCACATATGCAGGGAGTGGCTGCTCTGCTGTGAAAGCTGGGCTTGCCAGTGGACTCTATACTAAAGCATAAACCTCAAGAGTGAACCTCAGCGGTGCACAGATGGGATCTGGTGAAGGTCACGCTATTAGTACCACAGAGAGCAGTCAGTGGTGTCTCCAGGATTCATATTTGGGGGGAGGGGGGCACATGAGGGACCAGGGACAAAAGTACAGGGGCAGTGAGGGGTGCACTGTGTGTGTATGCAAAGGTGTACTCTATGTCGGTGGGAGTGTACTGTATGTGGGGGTTCACTTTCTGTGAAGGTGTACTGAGTTTAGGAGGGTGTAGAGAGTGGGATAGGGAAGGGCTTTACAATTTGTACTTTAAAAGGAGTAAAAAAAAAAAGAATATTCACTTTTCCCTGATCTTACCTTGCAGGGAGGGGGTGGCACAATCAAATACGTGGTGGTTGAGAAGGATGCTTACCCATCGGGTACAGGGGAGGTCACAAGAGGCACTTACACAGACTGACCCATACAAACCCACAGACTGACCCATACACACACACAGACTGTCCCTCCACACAGACGGCCCCACCCCACCCACACAGACTGACCCATACACACCGACAGACTGACTCCACACACAGACAGACTGACCCATACACACACACACAAACATACTGACCCCCTCTCCAACACATACACACAGACTGACCCATACACACACAGACTAACACCCCCCTGCACACACACAGACTGCCCCCCTACACAGACTGCCCCATGCAAACCCACATACTGACCCCCGCCCCACATACAGGCTGACCCATACACACACACACAGACTGCCCCATACACACAAACAAACTCCCCACCCCCCCACACAGACTGACTTATACAACCTATAAAGTGTTTTGAAACTTACTGTGCGTAATAATAAACAGTGCACTGTACATTTTTTAAGTTAAAAAAAAATACTGTTATCATTAGGAGGTTTGTTCAATAAAATTTGAATTGTACTCTTAATAGTTGATAACATGAGAATTATGCCTACTGTTATTTACATCAATTATTTAGGTAAATGAGAAAAATATAATTTGCATAATAATTTTGAACAGGGTGTAGAAAACCAAACCAAAATATTAAAGTGTCATTGCTTTGAGGGAAATGTCTGTTATCCGGCTGAGAAGCAGCTTGGTCGAATGAATAATCTAGGTGAAGCAGGGGAGGTCACAAGAGGCACTTACACAGACTGACCCATACAAACCCACAGACTGACCCATACACACACACAGACTGTCCCTCCACACAGACGGCCCCACCCCACCCACACAGACTGACCCATACACACCGACAGACTGACTCCACACACAGACAGACTGACCCATACACACACACACAAACATACTGACCCCCTCTCCAACACATACACACAGACTGACCCATACACACACAGACTAACACCCCCCTGCACACACACAGACTGCCCCCCTACACAGACTGCCCCATGCAAACCCACATACTGACCCCCGCCCCACATACAGGCTGACCCATACACACACACACAGACTGCCCCATACACACAAACAAACTCCCCACCCCCCCACACAGACTGACTTATACAACCTATAAAGTGTTTTGAAACTTACTGTGCGTAATAATAAACAGTGCACTGTACATTTTTTAAGTTAAAAAAAAATACTGTTATCATTAGGAGGTTTGTTCAATAAAATTTGAATTGTACTCTTAATAGTTGATAACATGAGAATTATGCCTACTGTTATTTACATCAATTATTTAGGTAAATGAGAAAAATATAATTTGCATAATAATTTTGAACAGGGTGTAGAAAACCAAACCAAAATATTAAGGTGTCATTGCTTTGAGGGAAATGTCTGTTATCCGGCTGAGAAGCAGCTTGGTCGAATGAATAATCTAGGTGAAGCATATGCACACAGCCAAAGCAGCCGCTTTGTGTCGGGTCTAATTCGGTTACGAGATGGGGGGATAAGGCAGCCCTGCGAGCAACCAGGGTGTACGAGGGCAGGGAAAGCCTTCTGGTTAGCTTTGGTACTAAAAGTAAAGTTAAAGAATCCGAAAATAAGATTAAACTAACTTTGAACAGCAAATAACATGAGTCCCTGGTAATGGAAAGATTGCCTGTATTCTATTTTCCTAGATTTTATGTTAAAAAATGATAGTGTAAACCATGGACCAAAAGTCTAGGAAACACTGGTGAGATACAGATCTCAGTTGTCTGTTAAAATTAATAATCTTTAATTAGGTATACAAAATCATGAACAAAAAAGTAAGATAATGAAAAAAGAAATATAAAATGATAGAAAAACACACCCAAAAGATGAGAGAGGAGATATTAAAGAGGCTCAGGGAGCTATTGGATAGGTATAAGCATCGGTAAATATCTGTATGAGTATATACCTTGCTACCAGGAAATATAAATGGGAGAGACCAGTGTCTACTAGTGTTAGCAGCTGGTGTATGAACAGACTCTTAAACCTTAAACCGGGTTGGAGTAGAGTATACTTGTATGTCACACTGGCTGATATATGCAGAACAAAGCCTCAAGCCGTGCAGTCACTTGGAAGTGTAAAGACATTTAAGCTTCGGAGAACGGCTACACTAGAGGGTACTGCAACAAACAGTGTTACATATTAACTCATATTAACTCAAATAAAGTTGCTAAGTGCCAGTAGGATAGTCTCCCAATAGAGGGTGGACAGCATTGACAATATAGAGCTGGTCCTACAGAGACACTCAGACACTGACAAGTAGTGCAAAAAAAGAGAGACCTCCGGTTAAGAAATAACAGTATGAGAATCAGGAGACCAGACGGCCCCACTGTTAGTTCTACCCGAAGATACTGCTTTAATCTAGCCCCAGTGCTGTATACACTGACTGGTCAAAAATAGGACTAGTGTTGCAGCATGTCACACTCGGTCTGTTCTAGTAGTTAATCATCAGCTAATCTTAGTCATAGTACTGCTCCCTTATTCCCTCCAAATTTCTCCATACAGGCCCCAGCTCCTCTTACTGTCAGGATCGGGACAGGGATCCAACACGCAGAGTACAAAGAGTGGAAAGGTACGTATACCGGGCCTTAGAATGGCCGGACTAACGTACCGAGAGTAATAGAGAATAGTCAGAGACAAGCCGAGGTCGAGGGAACGAGAAGACAGATAAGCGAGAGACAAGCCGGGTCAAGGGAAAACAGAGAAGCAGGGTAGTACAACGAGCCGAGTAAAAACCAAAAGAGCAAACTAGAATACCAGAGCACTGAGTGACTAGACAAGCTAGAACCACGACAGGGCAATGAGCTGAAGTGAGAAGTAAGCTTAAATACCCTGGCTCTGGATGATAATCACGCCTCTGACAAGTACCGATTGGATATCGGACACTTGAGTGACAGGTCGCTCGTGATAGCGTCATGACGTCACGTATTGAGCGTCCTGCTAGAAAAGGACGTGGATTCCTCGCGGCCGGTGTTTAAGTGACTGGATGAACCGCGAGGAACGGAGGAAACAGCTCGCCTGGACGGATAAACCACCAAGTCTCTACCTCCCTTAGAGGTAGAGACCTCAGGTACCCTGACAGTACCCCCCCTCTCAGATACGCCCACCGGGCGGAATGAACCGGGGCGAGATGGGAAGCGGAGGTGAAATGCTCTGCGAAGGCGAGAAGCATGAACGTCCTCCTGAGGTACCCAACTCCTCTCCTCAGGACCATATCCCCTCCAGTTGACCAGATATTGCAATTTTCCCCTTGAAATTCTGGAGTCAATGATGGAGCTGACCTCGTACTCCTCCCGACCCTCCACCTGAACAGGACGAGGCGAGGAGACCTTAGAGGAGAATTTGTTGCAAATAAGAGGTTTCAACAAGGAGACATGAAAAGAGTTAGGAATGCGTAAGGCAGGTGGCAGAGCAAGGCGATACGCAACCGGATTGATACGAGTGAGAACCCTGTAAGGGCCTATGTAGCGAGGAGCAAATTTCATAGATGGAACTTTTAGGCGAATATTCTTAGTACTCAACCATACCCTATCCCCAGGAACAAAAACAGGAGCCGCTCTTCTATGCTTGTCAGCGTGTTTCTTGAACAGCGAGGAACTATGTAATAGAATTTGCCGAGTCTGATCCCATAATTTCTTCAGGTTGGCGACATGATCATCAACCGACGGTATCCCCTGAGAAGAGGAAACCGAAGGAAAAATCGAAGGATGAAAGCCATAGTTCATGAAGAAAGGGCTAGAGCGAGTTGAATCGCAAACAAGGTTATTGTGTGCGAACTCCGCCCAAGGAATCAGACCGACCCAATCGTCCTGGTGTTCGGAAACAAAGCAACGCAGATACTGTTCGATCTTTTGATTAGTACGTTCAGCAGCTCCGTTAGACTGAGGGTGATAGGCAGAGGAGAAGTTCAATTTGATGCCCATTTGAGAACAAAAGGATCTCCAGAAACGTGAGACAAATTGAGAACCTCTATCAGAAACAATCTCCGAAGGAATCCCATGTAGGCGAAAAACCTCTCTCGCAAAAATCTCCGCCAATTCAGGAGAAGTCGGAAGTTTAGGTAATGGCACGAAATGGGCCATCTTAGTAAATCTATCCACCACCGTGAGAATAACAGTCTGTCTCTTGGAAGCAGGCAAATCAACGATAAAGTCTATGGACAAACAGGACCAAGGTTTCTCAGGAATGTCCAAGGGGTGTAACAGGCCACATGGAGATGCATGAGGTAGTTTAGTCTTAGCACAAGTCTCACAAGCTGCGACGAACTCCTCAATATCTTTTCGAAGTGAAGGCCACCAGAAATCCTTGGATATCAGAGAGTATGTCTTGCGAATACCAGGATGACCAGCTATTTTACTTTCGTGAAAACATTGTAAGAGCTCCAGTTGAAGTTCAGGAGGAACAAAGTTTCTTCCCTCAGGAGTGTTTCCGGGAGCTAGATGTTGTGACTTCAAGATCTGGTCAAGTAGCGGAGAATGAATTTTGAGACTGGTATTAGCAATAATATTGCATTTGGGTACAATGGAGGACAAAAGTGGTTCAACTGAAGCAGAGGGCTCAAATTGGCGAGATAGCGCATCGGCTTTAGAATTCTTTGACCCAGGTCTGTAAGTCAGAACGTAATTGAAATGGGTAAGAAACAACGACCAACGAGCCTGCCTGGAGGACAGACGCTTGGCCTCTCCGATATAAGACAAGTTTTTGTGGTCTGTCAGAATGGTAACAGGATGTAATGTACCTTCCAATAAATGTCTCCACTCTTTCAAAGCCTTGATAACCGCTAGTAATTCTCTGTCACCAATGTCATACCTGCTTTCAGTACCGGTCAATTTTTTAGAGAAAAATCCACATGGATGTAATGGTTTATCAACACCCAACCTTTGAGATAGGACAGCACCTAAACCAGTCTCTGATGCGTCTACCTCAAGTAAAAAAGGCAGAGAAGTGTCGGGGTGAACTAAAATTGGAGCGGAAGCGAAAAGCTCCTTGAGAGTTTTGAACGCAAGGAGAGCTTCAGTAGTCCAATTCTTAGTATCAGCCCCCTGTTTGGTCATGTTAGTGATAGGTGCGATAATGGAAGAATAGCCCTTAATAAAGCGCCTATAATAATTAGAAAAACCAATAAATCTCTGTACGGCTTTAAGACCTTTGGGTAAAGGCCACTCTAGAATGGATTGGAGCTTATCCGGATCCATCTGAAATCCCTCCCCAGAGATCACATAGCCGAGAAAGGTTACCTGGGTTTGATCAAAGCTACATTTCTCCAACTTGCAGTACAAGCCATGCTGGAGAAGCTTGTGCAAAACCCTCCTGACTTGCTTGTGATGAATCTCAATCTCACTAGAATGAATGAGTATATCATCTAGGTATACAATGACGCAATCTTGCTGAAATTCCCTAAGAACCTCATTTATCAGATCCTGGAATACAGCTGGTGCATTGCATAACCCAAAATGCATAACAGTATATTCATAGTGACCATATCGAGTATTGAATGCCGTCATCCACTCATGTCCCTGCTGGATTCTCACCAAGTTATATGCCCCTCTGAGGTCTAACTTGGTGAAAATTGTAGAGCCCTTCAAACGATCGAAGAGTTCGGTAATCAAGGGAATCGGGTAGGCATTTTTAATGGTTATCTTATTTAGGCCTCGATAATCAATACAAGGTCTCAAAGAACCATCCTTCTTTTTAACAAAAAAAAATCCAGCCCCGGCAGGAGAGGAGGACCTCCTAATGAATCCCTTGTCTAAATTTTCGTGAATATACTCCTCTAGAACTGAGTTCTCTTTCGTAGATAACGGGTATACATGACCTCTGGGCGGCATGGTACCAGGGAGTAGGTTAATTTTGCAATCAAAGGACCTGTGTGGGGGTAAGGTATCGGCTTTCTTTTTGTCAAATACAGCCTTTAAATCTAGATATTGAGACGGAATTTGTGTCTCTGTAGGATTGTCAGAGTTAGCCGATGTGTTGGTTAAGCCGAGGGGTGAGACCTTCCGCAAGCATTTCTCTTGACAATTCTGTCCCCACGAAACTATCTCCCCTGACTCCCAATTAATAATAGGGTTATGTCTCCTCAACCAGGAGTACCCCAGAACTATGGGAATAGACGGAGAAGAAATGAGCAGTAAGGATATGTCTTCTCTATGTAGGATGCCAACAGTTAAGTTAATCGGTATGGTCTTATGGAAAATAACAGGCTCAAGTAACGGTCTACCATCGATGGCCTCAACAGCCAGTGGTGTCTCTTTTAACTGGGATGGAATAGCATGCTTGGCAGCAAAACCCTGATCTATAAAGCTCTCAGCAGCTCCAGAATCGATTAGTGCCATAGTCTTAACTACTCCCTTCTCCCACTTTAAAGAAACGGGTAACAGAAGCCTGAGCTCTTTGTAGTTGTGAATAGAGGACAAAGTAGAAACACCCAAGGCCTGTCCTCTAGAGGAACTTAGGTGCGAGCGTTTCCCGAACGATTGGGACAATTTAGGCGTAAATGACCCCTGACTCCACAATACATACATAAACCCTCCCTTCTCCTGTACTGTCTCTCCCTCTCTGTGAGATGAGTACTGCCTATCTGCATAGGTTCAGGAATACGTAAGTCCTCGAACTCAGAAATTTGAAAGGTAGGCGCCAGTTTAAAGGAGGGTCTACGGGTCCTATCTCGAGTGTTCTGCCTCTCTCTTAAGCGTTCATCAATACGAGATATAAAAGAAATTAAATCCTCCAAATTTTCAGGGAGTTCTCTAGTAGCGACCTCGTCAAGAATTACATCTGATAACCCATTCAGAAACACATCTATATAAGCCTGTTCGTTCCACTTAACTTCTGCCGCCAAGGACCTGAACTCTAGTGCATAATCCACAAGTGTTCGATTGTCCTGTCTAAGGCGCAACAGTAATCTAGCTGCATTGACCTTTCTACCAGGGGGGTCAAAAGTTCTTCTAAACGCAGCTACAAAGGCATTATAATTATAGACTAGTGGATTATCATTCTCCCATAAAGGATTGGCCCATCTCAAAGCTTTTTCAATGAGTAGAGTAATAATAAATCCAACCTTCGCTCTATCTGTAGGATAAGAGCGGGGTTGTAATTCGAAATGGATGCTAATCTGGTTTAGAAAGCCACGACACTTCTCCGGTGATCCGCCATAACGTACTGGTGGGGTAATACGGGAAGAAGCACCTACAGTGGCTACCTCTAGACCTGAGACTGCAGGAGAAATAGAAGGAGTACGTGTCTCCTCAGGTGGATTACTAGCACGAGACAAAAGTGCCTGTAGTGCCAAAGCCATCTGATCCATCCTATGCTCCATGGCGTCAAACCTGGGATCCGAAGAACCAAGCTGACTGTTTGTACCTGCAGGATCCATTGGCCCTGTCGTAATGTCAGGATCGGGACAGGGATCCAACACGCAGAGTACAAAGAGTGGAAAGGTACGTATACCGGGCCTTAGAATGGCCGGACTAACGTACCGAGAGTAATAGAGAATAGTCAGAGACAAGCCGAGGTCGAGGGAACGAGAAGACAGATAAGCGAGAGACAAGCCGGGTCAAGGGAAAACAGAGAAGCAGGGTAGTACAACGAGCCGAGTAAAAACCAAAAGAGCAAACTAGAATACCAGAGCACTGAGTGACTAGACAAGCTAGAACCACGACAGGGCAATGAGCTGAAGTGAGAAGTAAGCTTAAATACCCTGGCTCTGGATGATAATCACGCCTCTGACAAGTACCGATTGGATATCGGACACTTGAGTGACAGGTCGCTCGTGATAGCGTCATGACGTCACGTATTGAGCGTCCTGCTAGAAAAGGACGTGGATTCCTCGCGGCCGGTGTTTAAGTGACTGGATGAACCGCGAGGAACGGAGGAAACAGCTCGCCTGGACGGATAAACCACCAAGTCTCTACCTCCCTTAGAGGTAGAGACCTCAGGTACCCTGACAGTACCCCCCCTCTCAGATACGCCCACCGGGCGGAATGAACCGGGGCGAGATGGGAAGCGGAGGTGAAATGCTCTGCGAAGGCGAGAAGCATGAACGTCCTCCTGAGGTACCCAACTCCTCTCCTCAGGACCATATCCCCTCCAGTTGACCAGATATTGCAATTTTCCCCTTGAAATTCTGGAGTCAATGATGGAGCTGACCTCGTACTCCTCCCGACCCTCCACCTGAACAGGACGAGGCGAGGAGACCTTAGAGGAGAATTTGTTGCAAATAAGAGGTTTCAACAAGGAGACATGAAAAGAGTTAGGAATGCGTAAGGCAGGTGGCAGAGCAAGGCGATACGCAACCGGATTGATACGAGTGAGAACCCTGTAAGGGCCTATGTAGCGAGGAGCAAATTTCATAGATGGAACTTTTAGGCGAATATTCTTAGTACTCAACCATACCCTATCCCCAGGAACAAAAACAGGAGCCGCTCTTCTATGCTTGTCAGCGTGTTTCTTGAACAGCGAGGAACTATGTAATAGAATTTGCCGAGTCTGATCCCATAATTTCTTCAGGTTGGCGACATGATCATCAACCGACGGTATCCCCTGAGAAGAGGAAACCGAAGGAAAAATCGAAGGATGAAAGCCATAGTTCATGAAGAAAGGGCTAGAGCGAGTTGAATCGCAAACAAGGTTATTGTGTGCGAACTCCGCCCAAGGAATCAGACCGACCCAATCGTCCTGGTGTTCGGAAACAAAGCAACGCAGATACTGTTCGATCTTTTGATTAGTACGTTCAGCAGCTCCGTTAGACTGAGGGTGATAGGCAGAGGAGAAGTTCAATTTGATGCCCATTTGAGAACAAAAGGATCTCCAGAAACGTGAGACAAATTGAGAACCTCTATCAGAAACAATCTCCGAAGGAATCCCATGTAGGCGAAAAACCTCTCTCGCAAAAATCTCCGCCAATTCAGGAGAAGTCGGAAGTTTAGGTAATGGCACGAAATGGGCCATCTTAGTAAATCTATCCACCACCGTGAGAATAACAGTCTGTCTCTTGGAAGCAGGCAAATCAACGATAAAGTCTATGGACAAACAGGACCAAGGTTTCTCAGGAATGTCCAAGGGGTGTAACAGGCCACATGGAGATGCATGAGGTAGTTTAGTCTTAGCACAAGTCTCACAAGCTGCGACGAACTCCTCAATATCTTTTCGAAGTGAAGGCCACCAGAAATCCTTGGATATCAGAGAGTATGTCTTGCGAATACCAGGATGACCAGCTATTTTACTTTCGTGAAAACATTGTAAGAGCTCCAGTTGAAGTTCAGGAGGAACAAAGTTTCTTCCCTCAGGAGTGTTTCCGGGAGCTAGATGTTGTGACTTCAAGATCTGGTCAAGTAGCGGAGAATGAATTTTGAGACTGGTATTAGCAATAATATTGCATTTGGGTACAATGGAGGACAAAAGTGGTTCAACTGAAGCAGAGGGCTCAAATTGGCGAGATAGCGCATCGGCTTTAGAATTCTTTGACCCAGGTCTGTAAGTCAGAACGTAATTGAAATGGGTAAGAAACAACGACCAACGAGCCTGCCTGGAGGACAGACGCTTGGCCTCTCCGATATAAGACAAGTTTTTGTGGTCTGTCAGAATGGTAACAGGATGTAATGTACCTTCCAATAAATGTCTCCACTCTTTCAAAGCCTTGATAACCGCTAGTAATTCTCTGTCACCAATGTCATACCTGCTTTCAGTACCGGTCAATTTTTTAGAGAAAAATCCACATGGATGTAATGGTTTATCAACACCCAACCTTTGAGATAGGACAGCACCTAAACCAGTCTCTGATGCGTCTACCTCAAGTAAAAAAGGCAGAGAAGTGTCGGGGTGAACTAAAATTGGAGCGGAAGCGAAAAGCTCCTTGAGAGTTTTGAACGCAAGGAGAGCTTCAGTAGTCCAATTCTTAGTATCAGCCCCCTGTTTGGTCATGTTAGTGATAGGTGCGATAATGGAAGAATAGCCCTTAATAAAGCGCCTATAATAATTAGAAAAACCAATAAATCTCTGTACGGCTTTAAGACCTTTGGGTAAAGGCCACTCTAGAATGGATTGGAGCTTATCCGGATCCATCTGAAATCCCTCCCCAGAGATCACATAGCCGAGAAAGGTTACCTGGGTTTGATCAAAGCTACATTTCTCCAACTTGCAGTACAAGCCATGCTGGAGAAGCTTGTGCAAAACCCTCCTGACTTGCTTGTGATGAATCTCAATCTCACTAGAATGAATGAGTATATCATCTAGGTATACAATGACGCAATCTTGCTGAAATTCCCTAAGAACCTCATTTATCAGATCCTGGAATACAGCTGGTGCATTGCATAACCCAAAATGCATAACAGTATATTCATAGTGACCATATCGAGTATTGAATGCCGTCATCCACTCATGTCCCTGCTGGATTCTCACCAAGTTATATGCCCCTCTGAGGTCTAACTTGGTGAAAATTGTAGAGCCCTTCAAACGATCGAAGAGTTCGGTAATCAAGGGAATCGGGTAGGCATTTTTAATGGTTATCTTATTTAGGCCTCGATAATCAATACAAGGTCTCAAAGAACCATCCTTCTTTTTAACAAAAAAAAATCCAGCCCCGGCAGGAGAGGAGGACCTCCTAATGAATCCCTTGTCTAAATTTTCGTGAATATACTCCTCTAGAACTGAGTTCTCTTTCGTAGATAACGGGTATACATGACCTCTGGGCGGCATGGTACCAGGGAGTAGGTTAATTTTGCAATCAAAGGACCTGTGTGGGGGTAAGGTATCGGCTTTCTTTTTGTCAAATACAGCCTTTAAATCTAGATATTGAGACGGAATTTGTGTCTCTGTAGGATTGTCAGAGTTAGCCGATGTGTTGGTTAAGCCGAGGGGTGAGACCTTCCGCAAGCATTTCTCTTGACAATTCTGTCCCCACGAAACTATCTCCCCTGACTCCCAATTAATAATAGGGTTATGTCTCCTCAACCAGGAGTACCCCAGAACTATGGGAATAGACGGAGAAGAAATGAGCAGTAAGGATATGTCTTCTCTATGTAGGATGCCAACAGTTAAGTTAATCGGTATGGTCTTATGGAAAATAACAGGCTCAAGTAACGGTCTACCATCGATGGCCTCAACAGCCAGTGGTGTCTCTTTTAACTGGGATGGAATAGCATGCTTGGCAGCAAAACCCTGATCTATAAAGCTCTCAGCAGCTCCAGAATCGATTAGTGCCATAGTCTTAACTACTCCCTTCTCCCACTTTAAAGAAACGGGTAACAGAAGCCTGAGCTCTTTGTAGTTGTGAATAGAGGACAAAGTAGAAACACCCAAGGCCTGTCCTCTAGAGGAACTTAGGTGCGAGCGTTTCCCGAACGATTGGGACAATTTAGGCGTAAATGACCCCTGACTCCACAATACATACATAAACCCTCCCTTCTCCTGTACTGTCTCTCCCTCTCTGTGAGATGAGTACTGCCTATCTGCATAGGTTCAGGAATACGTAAGTCCTCGAACTCAGAAATTTGAAAGGTAGGCGCTAGTTTAAAGGAGGGTCTACGGGTCCTATCTCGAGTGTTCTGCCTCTCTCTTAAGCGTTCATCAATACGAGATATAAAAGAAATTAAATCCTCCAAATTTTCAGGGAGTTCTCTAGTAGCGACCTCGTCAAGAATTACATCTGATAACCCATTCAGAAACACATCTATATAAGCCTGTTCGTTCCACTTAACTTCTGCCGCCAAGGACCTGAACTCTAGTGCATAATCCACAAGTGTTCGATTGTCCTGTCTAAGGCGCAACAGTAATCTAGCTGCATTGACCTTTCTACCAGGGGGGTCAAAAGTTCTTCTAAACGCAGCTACAAAGGCATTATAATTATAGACTAGTGGATTATCATTCTCCCATAAAGGATTGGCCCATCTCAAAGCTTTTTCAATGAGTAGAGTAATAATAAATCCAACCTTCGCTCTATCTGTAGGATAAGAGCGGGGTTGTAATTCGAAATGGATGCTAATCTGGTTTAGAAAGCCACGACACTTCTCCGGTGATCCGCCATAACGTACTGGTGGGGTAATACGGGAAGAAGCACCTACAGTGGCTACCTCTAGACCTGAGACTGCAGGAGAAATAGAAGGAGTACGTGTCTCCTCAGGTGGATTACTAGCACGAGACAAAAGTGCCTGTAGTGCCAAAGCCATCTGATCCATCCTATGCTCCATGGCGTCAAACCTGGGATCCGAAGAACCAAGCTGACTGTTTGTACCTGCAGGATCCATTGGCCCTGTCGTAATGTCAGGATCGGGACAGGGATCCAACACGCAGAGTACAAAGAGTGGAAAGGTACGTATACCGGGCCTTAGAATGGCCGGACTAACGTACCGAGAGTAATAGAGAATAGTCAGAGACAAGCCGAGGTCGAGGGAACGAGAAGACAGATAAGCGAGAGACAAGCCGGGTCAAGGGAAAACAGAGAAGCAGGGTAGTACAACGAGCCGAGTAAAAACCAAAAGAGCAAACTAGAATACCAGAGCACTGAGTGACTAGACAAGCTAGAACCACGACAGGGCAATGAGCTGAAGTGAGAAGTAAGCTTAAATACCCTGGCTCTGGATGATAATCACGCCTCTGACAAGTACCGATTGGATATCGGACACTTGAGTGACAGGTCGCTCGTGATAGCGTCATGACGTCACGTATTGAGCGTCCTGCTAGAAAAGGACGTGGATTCCTCGCGGCCGGTGTTTAAGTGACTGGATGAACCGCGAGGAACGGAGGAAACAGCTCGCCTGGACGGATAAACCACCAAGTCTCTACCTCCCTTAGAGGTAGAGACCTCAGGTACCCTGACACTTACCCTAATGAAACACCCCAAACAGTGTAAAATAAAAAATAATAACGTGGCGTGATTATAAAATCATTATCTGCCTGTCTGCCTAACGCGTTTCGGCGCTGTAAAAAGCGCCTTTCTCAAAGGCTGTCATTGAGCAAATGCTCGTGTGTACTTGTTAAGTACGAATCGCGGCCGAGATTCAGCCAATCAGCAATGTATTTTCTATCATTTTATATTAATGTCACGACTAGTAATGTGGTCCAGCACGCAGAAACTATGTAAACATATACATAAGTAAGAAAAGGAAAATAATAGGAAAGAGCGTAAACCGGTCCTTAGAATGGCCGGACTAATACGCTAGAGACAGAGAATGGTCAAAGGGAAAGCCGAGGTCAAGGAAGCCAGAAAATACTCAATACCGATTAAACAAGCCAAGTCAGGGAAACCAGAGATCAGAATAACCAGGGAAACGCCAAGGATCAGGATACCAGGAAATCAGAAACACGAGAATAGCACTTTCAGGAAACCAGGAAACTGAAACCACGACATGGCAAAGTAATGGGGAAAGCTAGGGGTTTAAATACCCCTCTCTAGGCTATGATTGGTCAGAGGGCGACCTCTGACCCCAAAACGTGCGTGTGCGTTGACGTCGTGACGTCACGCACACGTTGGTATAATTCTCGGGGGCGGGGCTAGCAATAGACGCGACCACGCGGTCGGCGCCATCTTGGATCTGGGCGCGATGCCCGGAAGAACTATGTGCGCGGTTCCCGGCTCGCCGACGAGCAGGTAAGCTCGTGTAGCGGTCGTGCCGGTCGGGCACGACCGTGAGGCTCGGCGGGCCGGTGACCGCAACAGTACCCCCCACTCGAAGACCGCGCACCGGGCGGGAAGGACCCGGCTTAAGAGGAAAGCGGTTGTGAAACGACCGGATAAGACGGGGCGCATGGACCCGGTTAGCAGGAACCCAACAACGTTCCTCGGGACCATAACCCTTCCAGTCAACGAGATAGGACAAGACACCTCTGGATAATTTGGAGTCCATGATAGAATGGACTTCGTATTCTTCTTGATCACCCACTACCAAGGGCGGAGGAGGAGTGGATACCCTGGTGTAGCGATTGCAAGTAAGGGGCTTGAGCAGAGACACATGGAAAGTATTCGCTATTCTCATATGAGCCGGTAGTGCCAAAGAATAGGTCACTGGATTAATACGTTGGGTAACTCGAAAGGGACCAATGTACCGAGGGGCAAATTTCATGGATGGGACCTTAAGCTTGATATGTCTCGTGGAGAGCCACACCCTGTCACCTGGAAGATAGACAGGATTAGCGCCCCGTTTCTTGTCAGCTTGGACCTTTGCTCGGAATGAGGCTTTTTGCAGAGCTGAATGGACGGAATCCCAGGTATCATGAATCGATTCTAAACGGGTGTCCAAAGCGGGGATTTCTGTGTCTGAGAATGCAGAAGGTAAAACAGCGGGGTGATAACCCTGATTAACAAAGAATGGACTGTGATTAGAAGATTCATGAGTGGCGTTGTTTCTGGCGAACTCAGCCATGGGTAAGAGCTCATACCAGTTAGATTGATTGGCATTTATAAAGCAACGTAAATAAGCTTCTAAAGACTGATTCGCCCTCTCTGCTGCTCCATTTGTTTGAGGGTGATATGCTGATGAAAAGGAGAGTTCGACGCCCAATTGTTTGCAAAAGGAACGCCAAAACCTAGAAACAAACTGGGTACCTCTGTCAGATACTATGTTTTTGGGTACACCGTGCAACCGAAAGATCTCTCTCAAGAATATTTGAACAAGATCTTGAGCAGATGGTAATTTCTTAAGTGGGACGAAATGTGCCATCTTCGTGAATCTATCAATAACCATAAGGACTGTATTAAACCCGTTTGAACTGGGTAGATCCACAATTAAATCCATGGCCAAGTGGGTCCATGGAGCACTAGGTATGGGCAGTGGTTGTAACAGTCCAGGAGGTGACCTAGGAGGAACTTTAGAAACTGCACATATTTGACATGCCCCAACATAATCTTTGATATCGTTTCTAAGAGCAGGCCACCAAAATCTCCTGGAGACGGCTGAGAGAGTTTTATGGACTCCAGGATGGCCCGCTGTGAGGTTGTCATGGAACAAATCTAGTACCTTCTTTCGAAACTGAGGTGACACATACAGTTTGTCCGGAGGTTTTCCCACAGGTGCCTGAGTTTGATCTGCTATTATGGCACAGAAGAGTGGAGAAGACACTTCGGAAACAGTAGTGGCAATGAGGCATTCAGGAGGTACAATAGGATATATCTCCTGTTCTGGTACTTCATCTGTCTCAAACTGCCGAGAAAGTGCATCTGCCTTGGTGTTTTTAGTACCAGGCCGGTACGTAATTACGAAATTGAATCGGGAGAGGAACAATGACCACCTAGCCTGACGAGAGGACAGTCTCTTAGCGTCCCCAATATAAGCCAAATTCTTATGATCAGTAAAGATCAAAAGTGGCTCTTTGGAACCTTCTAAGAGATGCCTCCATTCCTTAAGGGCAAGTACAATGGCCAAAAGTTCCCTATTCCCTATGTCGTAATTCCTCTCTGCAGGTGTGAGTTTGCGAGAGTAAAATCCACAGGGATGCAAAGGCGTATCAGGACTTTCTCTTTGAGACAGAATGGCTCCAACTCCTGTTTCTGATGCATCCACCTCTAGGATAAATGGTTTGGATGGATCAGGATGGGTCAGGACAGGTGCTGAAGAAAATAAAAATTTTAATTGTTCAAATGCCTCTCTTGCTTCTTTGGGCCAAGATATACAATTTGTTCCTTTTTTTGTTAAATTGGTTATAGGGGAAATCACGGAGGAAAATCCCCTTATGAATTTGCGGTAGTAATTTGCAAAACCTATAAAGCGTTGAGTAGCTTTAAGGCCCTTGGGTAATGGCCACTGTAAGACTGCCTCCAGTTTACGAGGATCCATCTGGAAACCAGACGGAGATATAACGTATCCAAGGAATTGTATCTCCGTTTGGTCAAACTGGCATTTCTCCAGTTTACAGTAAAGGCCGTTTTGTAACAGGGTTTTCAGTACAATTCTCACATGTTTGTGATGTGTCTCTAGGTCTGGGGAATAGATGAGAATGTCGTCCAAATACACTAGAACGAACATGTGAAGGTACTCTCTTAGGACATCGTTAATAAAATCCTGGAATACCGCTGGAGCGTTACATAATCCAAACGGCATAACCAGGTATTCGTAATGTCCCATTCTGGTGTTAAATGCGGTCTTCCATTCGTGACCGTCCTTAATCCTGACTAGATTGTATGCACTTCGGAGATCGAGCTTGGTAAAGACTCGAGCTCCCTTCAATCTGTCAAATAGCTCTGATATAAGGGGAATAGGGTAGGCGTTTTTAATGGTAATCCTATTCAAACCCCTATAATCAATACAAGGGCGTAGGTCTCCTTCTTTTTTAGAGACAAAGAAGAATCCAGCCCCGGCTGGTGAGGAGGACCTACGGATATGACCCTTTCTGAGAGCCTCCTTAATGTATTCCTCTAAACAAAGATTTTCCTGGGGGGACAAGGCATAGATTCCTCCCTTGGGAGGCATAGTCCCTGGTAATAAGTTTATAGTACAGTCATAAGGTCTATGAGGAGGTAACCCTTCTGACTGGACCTTGTTAAATACCTCTTTCAAATCCATATACTGCTGTGGAATTTGTGTGGTCAAGGGAGGTGTAACAGGAACATTAATGGTGCCAATAGGTTGTGGGATTTGCTTAAAGCAGACACCTTTGCATCTCTCACCCCAACTCACAATCTCTCCTTCAATCCAATCCAAACGTGGATTGTGTTTAAGGAGCCAAGGGAAACCGAGTATTATCGGAACTGTAGGTGAAGAGATAATTTGAAAGGTCATTTCTTCAGAATGGAGAACACCCACTGAAACAGTGATTGGCAGAGTTTCGTGTGTGATGAAAGGCTGGGTAAGAGGCCTCCCATCAATGGCCTCGACTGCTATAGGTTTCTCTTTATGTCTTAAGGGCAGGAGATGTTTTGCAGAGAATTCTTTGTCTAGGAAATTCTCCGCTGCCCCAGAGTCAATCATAGCCTCACATTGAACAGTAGTGTTCTCGAAAGATAAGGTTACTTTGATAAGGAAACGGTTCTTAGTCAATTTAGGGGACATATACATCACACCTAAGGTCGGTCCCCGTACGTGCCTTAGGTGTGCAAGTTTTCCGGCCGAACCGGGCATGACGACCTTAGATGCCCCTTCTTGCCACAATACATACATAACCCCTCGTTACGTCTGTGTTGTCTCTCTGCCTCAGTGAGTTTAGCACTACCCAATTGCATGGGTTCAGGTTCTGGAAGAGGCGTTTGGCTACTCACCACTGGGTTAGAGAAACGAGGGGCTATGGACAAATTAGAGCGTCTGTTACGTTGTTTGTTTTTCTCTCTCTCTCTGAGCCGGTTGTCAATGTCTATCATGTAGGCAATAAACTCGTTAAGACTAACCGGAAGGTCTCTAGCTGCAGTCTCATCGTGTATATTCTCAGCTAAACCTTCAGAGAAAGCAGCCACCAGACCGCTATTGGTCCAATCAACCTCAGACGCTAATGTCCTGAACTCTATAGCATAATCGGCTACAGAACGACTGCCTTGCTTGATTCGCATAAGGGCTTTGGCAGCGTTCTTCTCCCTGCCTTTAGGTTCAAATGTAGCTTTAAAGGCCGTAAGAAAAGTATTGTAATCACGGGCTACTGCGTCACCACTTTCCCATAAGGGGTTAGCCCAGGTCAAAGCTTTTCCAGTTAATTGGTTCATCAGATAGCCTATTTTTGATCTATCTGTTGGGAATGAACCTGGGGAGGCCTCAAAGTGGTATTCAATTTGGTTTAAAAAACCTCTGAATTCCTTAGAATCACCTCCATAGCGGGGGGGCGGTGACAAGGTTATGGACGGTGGTTTATGTGGTACGGGAACCACTACAGGTGGCGGAACCACAGGTGGTACCGGAGGGACCTATAAATAGGCAGTCCTCTGGAGCAAGGTCTGAAATGCCTGGGCAAATTGGTCTAACCTGTGGTCCATATCCTCCACCCTACTCTCACATGCGATCATATGCTTGCATAGTTCTGCAGGATCCATGGCCATGTCGTAATGTCACGACTAGTAATGTGGTCCAGCACGCAGAAACTATGTAAACATATACATAAGTAAGAAAAGGAAAATAATAGGAAAGAGCGTAAACCGGTCCTTAGAATGGCCGGACTAATACGCTAGAGACAGAGAATGGTCAAAGGGAAAGCCGAGGTCAAGGAAGCCAGAAAATACTCAATACCGATTAAACAAGCCAAGTCAGGGAAACCAGAGATCAGAATAACCAGGGAAACGCCAAGGATCAGGATACCAGGAAATCAGAAACACGAGAATAGCACTTTCAGGAAACCAGGAAACTGAAACCACGACATGGCAAAGTAATGGGGAAAGCTAGGGGTTTAAATACCCCTCTCTAGGCTATGATTGGTCAGAGGGCGACCTCTGACCCCAAAACGTGCGTGTGCGTTGACGTCGTGACGTCACGCACACGTTGGTATAATTCTCGGGGGCGGGGCTAGCAATAGACGCGACCACGCGGTCGGCGCCATCTTGGATCTGGGCGCGATGCCCGGAAGAACTATGTGCGCGGTTCCCGGCTCGCCGACGAGCAGGTAAGCTCGTGTAGCGGTCGTGCCGGTCGGGCACGACCGTGAGGCTCGGCGGGCCGGTGACCGCAACAATTTCTTTTTTCATTATCTTACTTTTTGTTCATGATTTTGTATACCTAATTAAAGATTATTAATTTTAACAGACAACTGAGATCTGTATCTCACCAGTGTTTCCTAGACTTTTGGTCCATGGTTTACACTATAATTTTTTCTCTTTTTGTATATAGTACAAGGGTTATCCCCTATTGAGATACGATCTGGACACACTAAATTTATCCCCGCAAGGGGGTTATTTTCTTTTCTTTAGATTTTATGTTATACAATTCTTATTTTTTTTTATCATAGATTCTTACATGCATCAACCAGACAAACGAGACTTTCTTATTTGAATGCCTTTCCTCCTTTTATTTTTTTAAACATTGTTTCTTTTAATAACCGAGCATGGCAATGCAATGGCTACAGATTTTGTCCCTGAATATTGCCCAGATACTTCGATTGTCCAGACAATAAGGCTCATATGGGTCTCGAGGAACTGCATAGTGCTAAACGTTATGTCTTTTTTTGTCTTCCTACTGGGAATTTCTTGCATGTATCCAATGTTTACTGCATTGCTTTGTATCTGTCGTATTTTCATTTGCTGTAATAAAAACTTTTATTAAATACAAAAAATTGTTATAAAAAAAATATATATTAGCTAAAAGGGGTGTCAAGATTCTCTACCCACTGGGAAACTAGCAGGAAAGTCTGGTTCAGATTGTACTTACACGTCTGAGGCACATATACATCCATCAATATACAAATGCTGGAGGTGCAACAAAGAACCAGGGACTATGCTGTACATTGTTTGGTCATGTCACTCTGTACAACCGTTTTGGGTGAACATACAAACACTACTCTTCATGTTCTCACAGCAGCTAAGAACATAATTGCACAACATTGGAAATCCAAGAAAATACTGGTATCTTATCTGCCAGTGTTCATTTTGGCGGCAAATTTCCACTTAGTATTAGTCATAGTATTTTGACTAAAAAGCCATTTTAGTTTTAGTCGTATTTAGTCAAAGGAGTTGTTTTAGTTTTAGTCGATGAAATCTCTAAAATTTTAGTTGACTAAATCTGGCGAAAAGTGTTTAATACTGTATCAGCGCTTGTGCTGAACGGCAATACTATTTTGTCATTGTTGTGATGTTAAAAATGTAACAAAACTGAAATATTAAAAATATATATATAATTAAAATTAATTTGTGTAAATATTTACAAGTATTTTTATATTGCTTACATTTTGTGACTTTTCATTAATGTTTTTCTTAGCTCCATCTTGCTAAATTCTTCACTCTTTTGAATCCATTTTAATATTAACTTCCTAACCCCAAGTTCTATTTTCTCAATTACGATAATGATTGGTAGAAGGCGTAAGTGAAGTACGCAAAAAGATAAAAATTGACTTTATGAAAAGATCTTTGGGATAACACAGCTCTTGCAGGGGCTTTGATGAAAAATAGCTTTTTAAGCGGCACTGTCATGGCTGCATCTGTTTTTTTTTTATTCCCCCTCCCGGCTAATACATTTAATTGCCCCACTGGTTGCCCCCAAATGCCCCTACGCCCCCTATATTACCGTTATTTAATATTTATTTTCTGCCAGGACCTAGGTCCTGAGCGCCACCATCTTTGTGTGGGTAGATGAAGTCCCTGTGGGACACGTCATCTGCCCACATTAGATAGCGCTGTGAAATTCCTGTGCATGCCAAGTTCAGCATTCGGACGGGAATTTTGACTATTCATTAATTCGTCAGAAAGATGAATTAATAGAAATTTAAAACGAACAAAGACCGAATGTCGGTGTTCGTTTGTTCGTTTGTTTATTACAAGGAGGGAGCTGCCGTCTCGCAGCTCCCTCCTTGTAATATATAAAAATAGAAGAGTCCAGGAGCTGTGCTGCCTGCCACTTCCTAACCCCCCACATGTCCTCCCTCACTCTATTGGGTAAATATGACCCCCATAATAGAGTAAGGGAGATTAAAATCTCCCGAATGCCCCTATTCGCTATGCCGTGAGTAGGGGCATGTAACCTAAACATTGAGCAGCCTGTGGCTGCTCACTGTTGTGACCCCCCCCCATCTAATAACTAGCCCAACCATCTATTAAAAAAGCCCCCCCACCTATCTATTAACTAGCGGAGGGGACATAGTGTCCCCCCCGAACTCCCAGACGTGCCCCGTGACTGCGGGCTATGCCCCACAGTGGGGACCCTAAATGACAATGGGCAGCGTGTAAAGTGGCCCTACATGAAAATAGGGGGGGACCTATTGTTCCCCCCCAGCCCCTACCCATGACTGGTGGGTGGGGGCTGTAAATATAAAAAAAAAACTGGGGTTTTACATTTCTACTTACCCCCCTCACCCTAAAAATAGTGAGTGGGGGAAAATAAAACTAAGTTCCTGTAAATAAAAATAAGTTCTTACCATTTGAAGTCTTATTTTTTCTGTCCCAAAAAAGGCCAAATTAAAAATCATAAAGCCCGTCGAATTTATAAAATAAAAAAGACCTGAGCGCAAATAAAAAGTTTAAGCCAACCAATAAGAGCACTCTGATAGGTAAATTTTTATTTACAGGGACTTAGTTTTATTGTCCCCCTCCTCACTATTTTTAGGGTGAGGGGGGGTAAGTAGAAATGTAAAAAAAAATTTAAATATTTTTTTTTTTACATTAAGAGTCTACACCCACCGCTCATGGGTGGGGACCAGGGGGGGAACAATAGGTCCCCCTCCTATTTTCATGTAGGGCCCCCACCCGCCGCTCATGGGTGGGAGCCGGGGGATGGCACAATAGGTCCCCCCCTTTTCATCTTAGGGCCCCCACCCGCCGCTAATGGGTGGAGGCCACGAGGCAGGACGGGACAATAGGTCTCCCACCCCTGTTTTATCTTAGGGCCCCCACCCGCCGCTCATGGTTGGGGGCCGGTAGGAGGACAATAGATACTCCCCCATTGTCACCAGGGCCTCCACCCACCGTTAATGGGTGGAGGACGGGACGGGACAATAGGTCTCCCCCCCCTATTTTATCTTAGGGCCCCCACACGCTGCTCATGGGTGTAGGCCGGCGGGAGGATCTATGTTTTCCCCCCTTTGTTTCTAGGGCCCCCACCCACCGCTAATGGGTGGGGGATGGGACAATAGGTCTCCCCCCCTATTTTATCTTAGGGCCCCCACCCGCTGCTCATGGTTGGGGACGGGGGAAGGACAATAGGTCCATCCCCCAACTGTCATTTAGGGCACCCACACGCTGCTCATGAGTGGAGGCTGGGGGGAGGATCTATGTCTTCCCCCACTGTCTCTAGGGCCCCCACCCACTGCTAATGGGTGCGGGATGGAACAGGATAATAGGTCTCCTCCCCTATTTTATCTTAGGGCCCTCACCCGCTGCTCATGGGTGGGGGCTGGGGGGAGGACAATAGGTCCTCCCCTATTGTTATTTAGGGAGGACCTATTGGGACAATAGGTCCCCCCTGTTTTATCTTAGGGGCCCCATCCGCCGCTCATGGGTGGGGGCCTGGGGGGAGACACTAAGTCCCCCATTTAGTTTAGTGGCCCCCACTCACGGTGTCCTCCCAGTTAATTGTTATAGGTGCCCCAATAAGAGGCACTTTATTAGAGATGTGAAGGGGTCTTTTTTTACAACAGTGAGCAGCCAGTGGCATAGTGAGTAGGGGCAGATTAATTACTAATACTAAGTAATTTTTACTTCGTATTAGTAAAGTTGGTTGAAAGAACAGTTTTGGTCTTTCAGTCTTTTGGTAGATAGCTCCCTAATACCGTGGGAATTAGGGAGCTATTTACTAAGCGGCTGCAAGATGCAGCCGTGGCACGAATAGGATCACATTTTCATTCCTTCGATTCGAAAAGAAAATACCGAATGCCATTCTAACACAAATGAACAAACTGTTCAGTCTGTTAGGACGGAATTTGGTAGTTTCGCCAACGTCCTATCTATATGACAGGACGCTGGGGAATAGTGAAAGGAAGCATCGCGAGATCAGGTGAGAATTGTGGGAAAATTCCTTTGATTGCAAGAAGTGGGTAAAAGCTGGTCAAGCGTAGGAAACCTCCATAAGACAAAGTAGTCCCTAATTTGTCTCATGTTTTAAAGAAAAGAGAGAGGGAGTGAAGAGGAAGCGATTGGGGAAAGGTAACATGACAGTACCGCTTTAAGTATCAAAAGCTTTCAGTGTTTGCTCAATCCACTGAAATTTGAGGATCCTCTTTGAAAGAGTGGTACTACGTTTTGTTCCTGATGAACCTTCAGTAAAAGTTTACTGATGAACCTTCAGTAAAAGTTGCAGAAGACAAGAAAACACTGGGCTCTCACTAACATCAGTACCTTCGCATGGGATAGTACAAAATGAACAACTCCAATATACGGTTATTTATGTTCTTAAACATGATTTGGTCTTATTCATGATAAACCTGTCTTGATGTATTATTTATATTCCTCTATAATGATATATGATAATTATATCCACAATATAGCATATCACTTACAAACCTCTAAGGTACCAGGGGTATTACAGACCCTGTATGTCATCACTAGGTATTTGAAGCTTCTATAACAAGAAGAAAAGGTTGTGTTCTCGTTATCCCCTCACTATCTCTTATCTGATTGTAATCCCAAGGATCCTCAGCAAGATATATGTCAACACCTAACAAAAGGCACAGTGGGAGAGAGATAGCATGCCCTGTTATTGGAACTTAGAGTGGCCGGGCTTAATACTTAGAATAGAAATAGGAAGTAGCAGTTATACACCAACTCAAATGCCAGAAATACAAATAGAGGCAACAGTATATTTCAGAAAAGTAAAAAAACAAAATCAGGGTCACAACTTGCGGGGTAAGGGATACCAAAATAACAAAAATCAAGATCGAGGGCTAAAAAACAGAAAAAACAAAACAAAAAACAATGGGATACAGAGGCTTTGGGACCTTGAACTATAAAAGCGTGCCTATCCCAAGGAAGTACAGGTTTAATTGGGATCAGGTCCAGACGTTATAACCGTGTGTCAGTTGTGCATGCAGACAAAATTGACAATGCAACAAGGATAAGAATAAGCTATGAAAACAAAACTCGCAACCTAAGTCATTTTAGGAATGACAAGTATTAGGATGATACAGGCGAAGACGCGAGGCAACAAAAGTGGTTCTGAAATGAAGCGTCATTTATGTGCACGGAACAACTGCCACAACTGATACAGGAGAGTTCTTACTGGTGTGTGTGGTGAAAGTGACCTCGCCACTGGTTTTTGGAGAGCCTCTTGCCCTGTGACTATGGCCCCTGGGATGTATTGCCCTTTAAAAACACTGATTGTGCATATTGGGGTTTAAAGCACTGTTTCTGCCCCTTTAAATTGGAAAGGATTTGCACTTTCGAAGTGGCACTTCGGAAACCGCTGAAGTGTCGAAGTAGTTGAAATGGCTGCCATTCGACATTTGAACACCTGGCGGCGGCCATTTTATTCAGTCGAGTGTTATGTCATCAAGTTCATGGAACTTAAATCGGACACGTGACGGCACGAACACCGCTGAAACTTTACCTTCTCTGGACTTTTGTCAGGGTACCTGTAGTCTCTACCTCAGAGGAGGTGAGAGACTTAGACCTTTATCCTCCCAGAGGGGTTGTTTCTTCCGTTCCTCGCGGTCCTCTCGGCCATTTACAGGCCGACCGCGAGGGATCCACTTCCTTATATGACGCGACGCTCAGTAGTCGACGTCATGACGCCAACCCGGGTCGACCTGTCAGTCAAGTCCCGAGCACTAATCAGGACTCGTCGGAGGCGTGATTACCCTCTAGAATCAAGGTATAAAATAAGGCTTTCGGCATCTGCTCATTGCCCTGTCGTGGTTCTAGCCTGTCTAGTCACTCAGCGCTATTGTGTTCTAGTTGTCTCTTTGGTTCTGACCCGGCTTGTTTGTACTACCCTGTTTATCTCTGTTACCCTTTGACTCGGCTTGTCTCTCGCTTACCTGTCCTCTCGTTCCCTCGACCTCGGCTTGTTCCTAGACTATTCTCTACTTACTCCTTACGTTAAGTCCGGCCATTCTAAGGTCCGGTATACGTACCTACCACCTGTTTGTACTCTGCGTGTTGGATCCCTGTCCCGATCCTGACATTACGACAGGGCCAATGGATCCTGCAGGTACAAACACTCAGGTTGGTCCTTCTGACTCTAGGTTCGACGCCATGGATCACAGAATGGACCAGATGGCTCTAGCACTACAGGCGTTACTATCTCGTTCTAGTAATCAACCAGAGGAGATGCGTAATACTATCTCTCCTGTGAGTTCAGGTCTAGAGGTTGCCACTGTAGGTGCTTCTTCCCGTATCACTCCACCTGTACGTTATGGTGGTTCTCCAGAGAAGTGTCGTGGTTTCTTAAACCAAATAGGTATCCATTTCGAATTACAACCCCGCTCCTATCCTACAGATACAGATCCTTATTATCACATTACTTGTCGAGAAAGCTTTGAGATGGGCCAATCCATTGTGGGAAAATGATAATCCGTTAGTATACAATTATAATGCCTTTGTAGCTGCTTTCAGAAGAACTTTTGACCCTCCAGGTAGAAAGGTCAATGCAGCTAGATTACTGTTGCGCCTTAGACAAGAAAACCGAACACTTGTGGATTATGCACTAGAGTTCAGGTCCTTGGCGGCAGAAGTTAAGTGGAATGAACAGGCTTATATAGATGTATTTTTAAACGGGTTATCAGACATAATCCTTGACGAGGTTGCTACTAGAGAGCTTCCTGAAAATTTGGAGGATTTAATTTCTTTTATTTCTCGCATTGATGAACGTTTAAGAGAGAGGCAGAATACTCGAGATTACTGTTGCGCCTTAGACAAGAAAACCGAACACTTGTGGATTATGCACTAGAGTTCAGGTCTCAGAAGAGGAGAGACAGTACAGGAGAAGGGAGGGGTTGTGTATGTACTGTGGAGTCAGAGGTCATTTACGCCTAAATTGTCCTAGTCGCTCGGGAAACGCTCGCACCTAAGTTTCTCTAGAGGACAGGCCTTGGGTGTTTCTATTTTGTCCTCTAATCATAATTATAAAGATCACAGGCTTCTGCTACCCGTTTCTTTAACTTGGGAGAAGGGAGTACTAGAAACTATGGCATTGATAGATTCCAGAGCTGCTGAGAACTTTATCGACCAAGTTTTTGTTACTAAACACACTATCCCATCCCAGTTAAGGGAGACACCCTTGGCCGTTGAGGCCATAGATGGTAGACCTTTAGTTGAGCCTGTGATTTTTCGTGAAACCATACCCGTTAAATTAACTGTTGGTATCTTACACGAGGAAGACATATCTTTATTGCTTATTTCGTCTCCATCTGTTCCCATAGTCCTGGGGTATCCTTGGTTAAAAAGACATAACCCTATTATTGATTGGGAATTAGGGGAGATAGTCTCATGGGGTCAGGGTTGTCAGGACAGGTGCTTACGGACAGTGTCACCGCTTTGCGCAGTTAACACACCGATTAATTCTACCTACTCTACAGAGGTACAAATACCGCCTCAGTACCTGGATTTAAAGGTAGTATTTGACAAAAAGAATGCTGATACTTTACCTCCACACAGGTCTTTTGATTGTAAGATTAATTTACTACCTGGTACTATGCCTCCCAGGGGTAATGTATATCCTTTGTCTACTAAAGAGAACTTAGTCTTAGAGGAGTATATTCGTGAGAACTTTGAAAAAGGATTCATTAGGAGATCCTCCTCCCCTGCCGGGGCTGGGGTTTTTTTTGTTAAGAAGAAGGATGGTACACTAAGACCTTGCATTGATTATCGAGGTTTGAACAAAATAACCATTAGAAATGCCTACCCAATTCCTTTGATTACCGAGCTCTTTGATCGTCTAAAAGGCTCCAAGATTTTCCCCAAGTTAGATCTCAGAGGAGCGTATAACTTGGTGAGAATTCAGCAGGGACACGAGTGGATGACGGCGTTCAATACCCGTTATGGGCACTATGAATACACAGTAATGCCTTTTGGTCTCTGTAATGCACCGGCAGTATTTCAGGACCTGATCAATGAAGTTCTTAGGGAATTTCAACATGACTGCGTTATTGTATATCTGGATGATATACTTATACACTCTAGAGAGATTGAGACTCACCACAGACAAGTCAGAAGGGTATTGCGCAAGCTTCTTCAACATGGCCTGTATTGCAAATTGGAGAAATGCAGCGTTGACCAATCCCAGATAAACTTTCTTGGTTATGTGATTTCTGGGGAAGGGTTTAAGATGGACCCGGATAAGCTCCAGTCCATTTTGGATTGGCCTTTACCCAGGGGTCTCAAGGCCATTCAGAGGTTTATTGGATTCTCCAACTATTATAGGCGCTTCATTAAGGGTTACTCTTCAATTATAGCTCCTGTTACCAATATGACCAGACAGGGGGCTGACACTAAGAACTGGTCTACTGAAGCCCTTCTTGCCTTCAAAACACTCAAGGAACTGTTTGCTTCTGCACCAATTTTAGTTCACCCTGATACGACTCTGCCTTTCCTACTCGAGGTAGACGCCTCAGAGACAGGTATAGGTGCTATCCTGTCCCAAAGGTTAGGTGTGGATAAGCCCTTACATCCATGTGGTTTTTTTTCCAAGAAACTATCAGGCCCTGAGAGCAGATATGACATTGGCGACAGGGAACTACTAGCAGTTATCATGGCTTTAAAGGAGTGGAGACATTTATTGGAGGGCACCTTACATCCTGTTACTATTTTGACAGACCACAAGAACTTGTCCTATATTGGGGAGGCCAAGCGCTTGTCCTCCAGGCAAGCTCGTTGGTCTTTATTCCTCACGCATTTCAATTACGTGCTCACTTATAGACCTGGTTCTAAGAATTCTAAAGCCGATGCTTTGTCTCGCCAATATGAACCTTCTGCGATATCTGAGCCGGTTTTGTCTTCTATAGTACCCAGGGGCAATATTATCGCCAACACGAGTCTTAAGATTCACTCTCCGTTGCTTGGCCAGATCATGAAGTTGCAACATCTGGAGCCTAGACAGACTCCTGGGGCAAGGCATTTCGTTCCGCCTGAACTCCAACTGGAACTCTTACAGTGTTTTCACAACAGTAAGGCGGCTGGGCATCCGGGTATTCGCAAGACATGTTCCTTGATCTCTAAAGATTTCTGGTGGCCTTCTTTACGGAAGGATATTAGGGACTTCATCGGAGCATGTGAGGTCTGTATGAAGACTAAGCAACCTCATACGCTTCCATGTGGTTTGTTACATCCCTTGAACATTCCAGAGAGACCATGGTCCTGTTTGGCTATGGACTTCATTGTAGATTTGCCTGTTTCTAAAAAACAGGCTGTGATCCTCACGGTGGTTGATAGGTTTACTAAGATGGCTCATTTCGTGCCCTTAACTAAACTCCCGACTTCTCCTTAATTGGCAGAGATATTCGCGAGAGAGGTTTTTCGCTTACATGGGATACCTTCCGAAATTGTTTCCGATAGAGGCTCCCAATTTGTTTCACGTTTTTGGAGATCCTTCTGTTCTCAACTTGGCATCAAATTGAATTTTTCTTCTGCCTATCACCCTCAGTCTAACGGAGCTGCTGAACGTACCAATCAAAAGATTGAACAATATTTGCGTTGTTTTGTTTCGGAACACCAGGACGATTGGGTCGGTTTGATTCCTTGGGCGGAGTTTGCACACAATAATCTCGTTTGTGATTCTACTCGTTCCAGCCCCTTCTTCATGAATTATGGCTTTCATCCTTCCATTCTTCCCTCCGTTTCTCCTTCCCAAGGAGTACCGTCGGTTGATGTTCATGTTGCCAATTTGAGGAAGTTGTGGGATCAGACTCGACAAATTCTCCTACATAATTCCATGTTGTTCAAGAAACACGCTGATAAGCACAGAAGGGCGGCTCCGGTTTTTGTTCCTGGTGATAGGGTATGGTTGAGTACAAGAAACATTCGTTTAAAGGTTCCTTCTATGAAATTCGCTCCTCGTTACATTGGCCCTTACAGGGTTCTGACTCGCATTAACCCAGTTGCGTATCGCCTAGCTCTTCCAGCTGCCTTACGCATTCCTAACTCCTTTCATGTTTCCTTACTGAAACCGTTAGTCTGTAACAGATTTTCCTCCACTATATCCTCTCCTCGCTCTGTTCAGGTTGAGGGTCAGGAGGAGTATGAAATCAACTCCATCATCGATTCTCGAATCTCCCGGGGGAAGTTACAATATCTTATTGACTGGAAGGGATATGGTCCTGAGGAGAGGACTTGGGTACCTCAGGAGGATGTACATGCTCCTCGCCTCCGCAGGGCTTTTCACTCCCGTTTTCCATCTCGTCCCGGTTCCATCCGCCCGGTGGGCGTTTCTGAAAGGGGGGGTACTGTCAGGGTACCTGTAGTCTCTACCTCAGAGGAGGTGAGAGACTTAGACCTTTATCCTCCCAGAGGGGTTGTTTCTTCCGTTCCTCGCGGTCCTCTCGGCCATTTACAGGCCGACCGCGAGGGATCCACTTCCTTATATGACGCGACGCTCAGTAGTCGACGTCATGACGCCAACCCGGGTCGACCTGTCAGTCAAGTCCCGAGCACTAATCAGGACTCGTCGGAGGCGTGATTACCCTCTAGAATCAAGGTATAAAATAAGGCTTTCGGCATCTGCTCATTGCCCTGTCGTGGTTCTAGCCTGTCTAGTCACTCAGCGCTATTGTGTTCTAGTTGTCTCTTTGGTTCTGACCCGGCTTGTTTGTACTACCCTGTTTATCTCTGTTACCCTTTGACTCGGCTTGTCTCTCGCTTACCTGTCCTCTCGTTCCCTCGGCCTCGGCTTGTTCCTAGACTATTCTCTACTTACTCCTTACGTTAAGTCCGGCCATTCTAAGGTCCGGTATACGTACCTACCACCTGTTTGTACTCTGCGTGTTGGATCCCTGTCCCGATCCTGACAACTTTGACCCTTCGACTGGAGCCGAACGCCGTTCAACAATTCGAACAGCACTTCAACATAGACAACGGCACCCGTTTGTGCATTCGAAGTGAACTGTTAACATTGGAAATAGACCGGCCGCACAGCCTAACTCTCTGGAACTGTTTTGGGCATGAAAATGTGCGTGCGGTCAGTCACAAGAGCCTTCCAGGAATTTCCTGAACCCCTGCTCTGATCTGGGTGATATTTGGATATGTTGTTCACCCAGATCATGGCTATCATGGGATGTAAGATTTATGTTATGTTTTGGGGTGTTTTCTGTATTTTGGGGAAAATGTGTGTTTTCCTGCCTGTGGATAATTAGGTTATTGTATTAGCTGCTTTAATTATATGACAGGCAGAGGAGAGGGATTGTGTAATGTTTGTGGGAGTGTCGTTCCTTGTTACACTGTTTTTATTGGCTTACATGTTTTGTGTCTCGGTGCCCAACTAGATCCACATGGGCGGCAACTTTGCTGTAAAACTTGTATAAAAGAGCAGCTGTACCATTAAACCTTCAGTTCTACTTCCCCCTCAATCTAGAGTCCTGTCTCTTATTAGGGGAATCTGCTACAAGGGATTGCTATGCTCTTCATACTCCCTTGAATAATCACTAAGCTCTTGTAAGAGCTTGTTCCTGTTCCTGCTTCACTCTCTGGGGAAAGAGAGGTTCACCCACTGGAACTTGGAGCCTTGTCGTAGGTCCAGGGTGGGTAGGAGACGGCGAGACCCCAACCAAGCTGCGGCAGTTCGTGGGGTCTACAGTGGTGTCAAGTGGAGTGCTTGGAGCCCTCGGAAGCACTAGGAGCATCTATTAACGGAGATACCCAGTCAGGGTGCCAGGTGATCCGTTACAGTGGGTACTCTTACATATAGTTAGCATTCATACAAAATGAGAGGTATTTCTTTACGGCTGCAGTAATTATGCAATATGCAAAAATTTATCTGGCATGTAGTAAAAGAAAACTCCAAAAGGTGAAATGGTCTTTATATTAAATGCTTGATAACTTACAGGCCAGCCTGAACAGCTTGCATGAATTGTCTTGAGTTGCAAGTTGTTGGATTTGTACAACAATGAGATCTATAATCCATGATCCAAGATAAAGGAGGAAAGTCATTAGGTCCAAAAGTCGAGGCAAGCTGCAGTGGACCGAAGACAGGATACATAACCAAAGCTCTGGGAGGTGAAGATGAAACATAGTGAACAGGGGACTAGGAACTTGAATGAATTGCAGGAACAGCAAAGGAGATAACAATTTATTAGTTATCAGTACTTATCACAATCTCATATCCGACATTTGTGAATATATTAATAACTACTGATAAGCCGTTAATGATGTCAAGGTGATTAAATACCACTGTTGTGTTACTTTTTGATATTACTTTTACCATTATCAGAGTGGTGAAAATGGGCCCTACTTACATTAAACACTCACGTTTCAGTAATCAAAATCCTGACAAGAATCAGTTATCAACACTTTAACGGAACCATTAAAAACAAAGTGAATTCTATACTTTAAAGCAGTGTTTCCCAACCCAGTCCTCATGGACCACCAACAGTCCAGGATTTAGGATTTATGTGTGTCCCTGTTTTATTCCAATGGAGTTACTGACAAAACCTGGAATGTTGGTGGTCCATTAGGACTGGGGAAAACTGCTTTTCCAACAAATAATCATTCCATATGTGTGCAGAACGCCAAAAACAGCCCATGACTTGATGATGTACAAGCAGCATTAGCTAATAATTTTTCTATATTCAATAACCAGTCAAATGACAAACAAGTACTGTAATTTAAACAAAACAAGTAAAACTATAGAATTAAAAATCTATTTCAATAGCTAACCTTATATTATAACCGATATTGGTGGTAATAACCTCCAAAAAAACTTGTACAATAACATTCGAAAGTAGAAAAAGGCTGTATTATTTTTTTAATTTGTATTTTATTATTAAGTACTCAAAATACAGCGTATTTGTGGTATAAAAGTAGTAACAAGTTTACATCCATAATCTGTGAACTTTTAGAGGCTGCATTTTTGGCTTATGTTCTGACATACAAAAGTAGAGCTGCCATGAACATTTGGTACTAAAAACAAAATACAGTAACTAATTAACAGTTAAGCAATAACAATGGAGTAAAAGAAAAATCATATCATTTGTAACAACTACACTGTGTCTGCATGCTATTGCTTTTCAGATGTACTGCTGCTAAAGGCCATGTGGAAGAATGCGGCTGCCATATAGGAGAGCCTAAGTGTGTCTCTGTGTAAATGCAGACTCTGGTAAACTTTTTCGTCGCCAGGTCACCTTTGGGTCTATGCTGCTTCCGAGCCACTTCATCCCTAGTTTTTCCCAGGTCCACAGTGGGTAGATTTACCTGCCGGAGGTATACGTTTGGTCATCCGTAGAGGACATGGTAAGTGTCTGCTCTTCCCGTGGAACCACCAGGGATCCATCTGCTCCCCACTGGTACCTGACTGCTGCTTCCCTTAGTTGTTTGGCAGTTGGTGCAAACTGTCTCTGTTCCACAAGGGCTGCAAATGGGAGTTCTCCATACAGGGCCACAGTGCTCCCTTTTGTTTGTAGTGGGGCTAAGTCTCTGGAGTGGGACATGATAGTGGAGCGGTGTCTAGGGCTGCCACATCCCTAGACACTGCTATAGTGTCTCTGGGTGCTTCTCCTGGGGCTGTTGCAGCTTAATGGATTCGGAACACGGAGAATATCATGCCTGGCTCTGTGTCTCCTTTGACAGTAGGTGTTGGATGAAAGGCAGTAAGGCGTCCCCTCCCGTGCATTCTCGTATACTTCGGAGGCGGATGTTCCGTCTTCTATGCCGAGATTCAATTGTTGTCACAGTCCGGGTGAGTTTCTGGACCTGTGAGTTAAGATCCTGCATTTGATCCTGGGTGTTTTGTAGTTGGTGCTCTCTGGCACTTTCTCTGGTTTCTACTGCTGTAATCCACAGTTGGAGAATCCCCATCTCCTTCTGCATGCTCCACAGATCAGTCTTCCACACCTCCCTCATTTATTTTAAGAGGTTATTTTTGTCTATCTTCGTCGCTGGGGAAGAGTCTTCATCTAAATCTGACTCGCTGTAGAAAGCTCTTGCTGGAGGTGAAGTAAGACTCTCTCTTTCATCTTGGGAGTTCTCTGAGGCCTTCTCCTCGCTGTGTGCCTCGGGCACCATCTTGGTGGGAGCCAGAGGTGTAGGCCGCGCAAACGAGAGCAGAATATCTCACATGTTGGGTGTTTCAGGGAGGCAAAACTTTTTGCGCCCCATATTGGTATCTGGAGGGGAAGCGTGTGTGTGTGGCCATTTGTGCGAGCCATTTCTCAGGATTTTATCTCTCATTGCTGAATGCTGTACGGTTCTCCACAAATACACGTCTATCTAGCAAGGCAGTTGGCCAGGCCCCATACAAAGAAATTTAAATCAAGGTTATAATGCATTTGTAATGTGTAAATAATGTTACATTAAATGGTCAGCACTTGTACAGGCAAATGATGCAGGAGACAAGACCCTGCCAAACCATAGAGACACTCCACCAGTCAGGATACTTTTATTCTGGTCTACAGAACTCTTTTCTAATAAATGCCTATTCTGCAGGAGGGTAAATGTAGTTCAGCCCCCACTAGAAGTTCCCCTCGTCACATAAGATGAATGGAACTGCTGACTAAACTGTTATCAACTATACTGTGGATGCTAACAGCCTATTCAAAGGTCATTTTTGAGAAGCAGGCTTTGTGTCTGAAATTATTTGGATAGCATTCATGCATGCATGTAGGAAATAATGTAATGTAATGAGATGGCTCTTCAATTTGGACAGATCATGGATGGCCGTAGAGGGATTGAAATTCCTTCTTAGAGGTCACTTATTTAGAGGACAATCTTAAAAGCAGTCTTTTTTATGCAGGCAGAAAGTTGCAGTTAGATTATCCGCTCTTTGCTAGGTTCAGTCTCTTATGTTTATACCCTTGCTGCATTCTTTTGCTGAGCGTAGGCTGGATCAGTTGACTGTTAGTATGCCAACTCTATTCATTTGTTTGTAAGGAAAAAGGGGAAACCTGGTGTAGATGTGAAAGGCAGCCAGTGTCATTGACTGTTCTGTGCTAATGAATATTGATGGGAGGACAGGTATGAATATAGCCAGGGAGGAGACGGAGGTATGCATAAAGTTATATGCTTAGTGAATTATATATGCAATTTTTGTCATATGGTTTAATTAAAAATAACCAAATGAGCAGCTTTACCTTTAAATATCCAGGTATACTTGTTGTCCAGTCTTGGCCAGTTCTGACCTGGAGACTAGCAGGAGGACTTATGTTAGTGTAAAGTAATCTGTGAAACATTGTTGATATTGAAGGAAGACTCCAAGCACATGCACGATAACCTGTACGGTATGGTGTAGTAGTTATGGTGCCAGTAATGCAGTGACATTATATAGCTGCAATCTGTCTAATGGTTATAAGCAGAGTTTGGAGCCCAGGGGACACAAGTTAGCTAAAATGATTTGACAAATGACACTGGTACAGCCTCAGGGCATCGGCACTCCTTGCAGCATATCCACTACAGCGGGCTATAGTAGTTATGGTGCTTGAAATGTTATGGAGCTTCAACTAATAGCTCCAATTCTACCATTGTTAAACACTAAACTCTGAATTTTCTGGGCTCGGCCATAGTCACAACTTCAAATTTGCAAACTTTCTGAATTTAGTGAAAAGCTCTGTTTAGTTAGGATTTTCAAGATTTTTGTCAATCTTTCTTTTATTGAGGCAAACGTAAATAGGAGTACAGAATGAAGAAGAGGGGATGTACGGTATTTATACAGATTGGGTACATGCTAACACAGTGTAACATCTCCTATGAGTAACAGCCTCATTTTATATTAATTAAGCATTCCAACAAAATAGTAGTTAAAGTGAAATAGATTTACATGTTAGGCAGGTTCTACATTTAACGGTTATACATAAGCCATTCCTGTTCTCTCTAGTTAGTTGCAGGGTCAGTCGAATTACACTGACAGCAGGTTGTACGTGTATGCTTAAAGTTGACTGCTTTATTATAGGTTAAACATAATCGCCTTATCAAAGTGGTTGGGTGAATACAGTTATTAGAGAAGATCAGGTAGGCTGAACATTACAAGCTAAGGCTGGCATGTGAGTGCTAACAAGATTTTAGAGTAGGGTTCAAAAAGATTAAACAAGCCCGCCCGTGAAATGCACAACATAAGTAGTCATTGTAGGGCCAATATATATTTGCAGGCATGGAACGAAACAAGCATATATCAAGATTGTGTACATGTTTGTGCCCCAAGCATCCGTTAGTGAGACATTTGACAGGTTATACTTAGGCATGAGTTGAGTTGCTGGCATCTGAAATCCGTGGCTCTGTGTCTATACAACAATATGATTAGTACAACAGGGGTTCGGTTAACGATTGGGACCCAGGTAGTAAGCTCGTATGGGGCTTTGTGGTGCCTGCTAAGCCTAATGCATATGCGGTCTATAACTGGGGGACGTTGCTTAAACTGAACTGGTTAAACTGGGCACACAATGCTACTTATTAGCCCATGCACCCTTAATAAAGTGTAGGCCATTGAGTGAGACGTTTGTCAGGTAGAGTGTGTAGCAGGGATACATGTGTGAGTGGGTGAAGCTAATGTATAGCTGTCACAAGCTTCGTTATATGGTTAGGTCCGTGAGTACAACTCTAACTGTGCCTGCATGTATAGGATTTTGTCTGCTAATGTCTAGGGCTGTATGTGGCTACATGAGATAGTAAGGTGTGTTGTGAATAGAGTCCTTGTCTGTTTTAGTGGGGCAGTCCATATACCATCCCCGTTTACTCGGGCTCCTGGAGTCTCTGGATCAACCGATTTCTCTTCTGGGCATCGGAGGAGCGCCCGACTGTGGGCGTCTGCTGGGCATGGTAGGATCAAGCAGCTGTGGGTGTTGGGGTGTGGAGGAGGGTTGAGTGCGGCGGGGGGCTTCTCCCCAGCTCCAGGCCTTGTGTGGGGTCGACACAGTGCGGCCACAGACTTGGGTTCTCCTCAAGACCAGGTCTTTCCCATTGTGGGCAGAGCAGAGGGTCCTGGTGGTGGTCCGCTGCCAGCGGCGGGTAACCCTCCTGCAAGGTGGGCGATGTCCCGGAGAAAGTCTCCTGTTGGCCCCCGGCCTTGAAGGGTGTTCAGCCTGCTGGAGTGAGGCTGCCTTGCCCGGGGTCTGCCTATTCCGCCACATGATCTTAGCCGGCTCCACCACCTTGTAGTGTGTGGGGATTTGTTGTGCTTTTCTCTGCTCCAGCTGCTCCCAGAAACGTCGGAACAGGTCTTCCAGGCGCTTGTGTAGGGGCTGAGTGGGTTCAGGCTCGGCAGCGTGGTCTGCAGGCGCCATTTTGCAAGGCCCTGTGCTGTCTGCATGCTTTCCGCGGTCAGCCTCCGGAGCCTTTGGTAGCTCACATGCCATGCTGGTGCGGACCGGGATGACCCCCACCAGTCCAAAGAAGGAGGGATGAGGGCTCCATGTGGTTCCATCCAGGGTCGTGGTGGCGGGAGAGCGGCCGTCTCTCCCACGGCCCCCGTGCCCCATGGCCTCATGAGGTTAGTGGGCCGCGCGGTCTGTGGGTAGGTCTCGAGTCCCCAGGGCAGTTGGTGACCCCCGTGGACCTGGGATCTGCCTTGGTTCTGGTAGGTATAGTCGAGTTTGTCGTTTTGCTCAGGAGCCCCTGCAACCTGCGACCGCTCCGTTCAGAAGTCAGGCCCCGCCCCAGGATTTTCAAGATTTTTGAACTCTTAAGAAGGATCACTAAAGTCACCCAAGCTACTTCAACTCAATGTGAAACATTGCAGGGTTAGATCATTGTCTAGTGGCAGTTATACGGACAGTCACTAGAGGTTCATCCACAGCACTAACCAAGTAAAACTCGGTGGCATGACACAGAAGTCCCATGGAGGCATTGGTTCAATTGTTTGCATGCATTCACTAAGCATACTCATTTGGGTTCCCAGTGCTCCTCTATGAAGAGCATTGGATTGGATATCAGTGGAGGAGACCATGCCTCCTCTGTGACGTCGCAGGAGGCAGAGAGGCAAACTGCCTTGGCCCTGGGAAAATGTAAGAAAAAAAGCTTTAAAAAGCTTTAACTTTACATGTTAAATGGGGTTGTGGGGGGGTGTTTTTAAATAGGAACACTAAAGTGGTAAGAATCAAGAGTCAAGCATTTGAATGTAACAACTGTGCTCCAGATAAATACATAACTAGCATTAGTCAAGCACAATGGATAATACATAAAAAAAGAAATATATCACTACAACATAAAAGTACAAATTAATTTTA